>NC_042968.1:77378218-77530718 GCF_901001165.1 Salmo trutta
GTTGCTTTACAGCCTCCACTCTTCTGGAAAAGGCTTTCCAGTAGATGTTGTAACATTGCTGCAGGGACTTGCTTCCATTCAGCCACGAGAGCTGTTTGGCGATTAGGCCTGGCTCGCAATCGGTGTTCCAATTCATCCCAAAGGTGTTCGCTGGGGTTGAGGTCAGGGCTCTGTGCAGGCACAGAAATGTCTAGAATGTCATTGTATGCTGTAGCATTAAGATCTCCCTTCAAAGTTTTTGGCTCGAGGGTCACATCGAGATTTTGAAATTCAACGGAGGGCCAAATTTTTGGGGGGACCAATTGTTTGTTCAAATCAATTTGCAGGGGCCTCCCGAGTGTCACAGCAGTCTAAGGCACTGCATCGAGGGGGTTGTGGTGTCACTACAGACCCGGGTTTGATCCCAGGCTGTGTCATAGCTGGCCGTGACTGGGAGACCCATGAGGCGGCGTACAATTGGCCCAGCGTCGTCCGGGTTAGGAGAGAGTTTGGCAGGCCGAGATTTCCTTGTCCCATTGCGCTTTAGAGCCTCCTGTGAAGGGCTGGGCGCATGCACGCTGACACGGTCACCAGGTGTATGGTGTTTCCTCCGACACATTAGTGTGGCTGGCTTCCGGGTTAAGCGGGCATTGTGTCAAGAAGCAGTGCGGCTTGGCTGGGTCATGTTTCGGAGGACGCACAGCTCTCGAACTTCGCCTCTCCTGAGTCCGTATGGGAATTGCAGTGATGGGACAAGATTGTAACTACCAATTGGATACCACAAAATTGGGGAGAAAAAAGGGGTACTTTTTTTATGTCTCGCGGGCCGGATTGAAGTGCACGGCGGGCTGGATACGGCCCACGGGCCGTACTTTGCCCCCCCTTGGCCTAGCCCAAATCATTGTCACTATGCATTGGGGCAGGCAGCATTCTCCTGGCATCCGCCAAACCCAGATTCGTCCGTCGGACAGCCAGAGGGTGAAGCGTGATTCATCATTCCAGAGAACGAGTTTCCACTGCTCCAGAGTTCAATGGCGGTGAGCTTTACACCACTCCAGCTGACGCTTGGCATTGCTCATGGTGATCTTAGGCTTGTGTGCGGCTGCTCGGCCATGGAAACCCATTTCTTGAAGCTCCCGACGAACAGTTATTTTGATGACGTTGCTTCCAGTGGCAGTTTGGAGTGTTGCAACCGAGAACAACTGATTTTTACGCGCTGCGCGCTTTAGCACTCGGCAGTCCCGTTCTGTGAGCTTGTGTGGCCTACCACTTCGCGGCTGAGCCGTTGTTGCTCCTAGACGTTTCCACTTCACAATAACAGCATTTACAGTTGACCAGGGCAGAAATTTGACAAACGGGCTTACTTTTTCTTGAGCGAATGGTCAGGGGGCCGTAACACAATTACAAATAATTTATATACTGCAAATTGACCGCAAGAAGCCCAAACAGATATAACATTTGACGAAAACATAATCATTTCAAACCTTGCTTACATTTATTTGTATACAATCACATATATCTCTCTATTATATGTGGGAATACTTTTGAACAGATTTCCAAATTAAAATCACTTTGAGCTGATTTGCTGGTGTTTTACAGTCATTTATGTCCCAAAACATTTTCTGTTCGAATTTTGCTCAGAAAACTTGGAGGGCCAAATAAAATTACCCGGATGCCAAATTCGGGACAGCGAGCCACCAGTTGGGGAAGTCTGGTGTACACCATGTGCATCCTGTACATATGACTAATAAAACTTGAGACCTGTCAGGTGCCAGTCAGACTGTCTCCTCTCTTCAGGTACTAGAGATGGTCTGAGACCTGTCAGGTGCCAGTCAGACTGTCTCCTCTCTTCAGGTGCTAGAGATGGACTGAGACCTGTCAGATGCCAGTCAGACTGTCTCCTCTCTTCAGGTACTAGAGATGGACTGAGACCTGTCAGATGCCAGTCAGACTGTCTCCTCTCTTCAGGTACTAGAGATGGACTGAGACCTGTCAGATGCCAGTCAGACTGTCTCCTCTCTTCAGGTACTAGAGATGGACTGAGACCTGTCAGGTGCCAGTCAGACTGTCTCCTCTCTTCAGGTACTAGAGATGAACCGAGCCCTGTCAGGTGCCAGTCAACCTGCTGAGTTGGCATCTAAGGCCTGACAGAGGGTCGTGCTTAGTTTATGTGGTCTGTGAGCAAAAGTGTTATAACATGTCTCCAACCATAAAATGTTAGCTTTTATATTAGCGTGTCTGAAGTGTTTTTAGATGTTGGCCTTTATACTCATATCTGATATTTGAAACGTATAGAAGATATAGGACATATTTGTTTTTGTACAGATACTGTAGATACAGTATATCCATTCCTTTCTTTTCTCCCATCTGTCCTGCTACCCTCCTCCAACCAGTGACATACTTTTAATGTATGCCATTAAGAAACTAATTAGGATAATGAACAGAGAGAGGGGGAGGCCCATCTTCTTTTCCCAGGTTTTGTAACGTAACAGGCCGTATCCTCTCGCCTCACACACACACAAAAGACACCCACCATCACACTGTGATGGTACTGTAGAGAGAAAACACACACACACACAGCTCACACATATAATGCTGCTGTCACACACACACACACACACACAGCTAACACATGTAATACTGCTGTCACACACACACAGCTAACACATGTAATGCTGCTGTCACACACACACACACACAGCTAACACATGTAATGCTGCTGTCACACACACACACACACAGCTAACACATGTAATACTGCTGTCACACACACACAGCTAACACATATAATGCTGCTGTCACACACACACACACACACACAGCTAACACATGTAATACTGCTGTCACACACACACAGCTAACACATGTAATACTGCTGTCACACACACACAGCTAACACATATAATGCTGCTGTCACACACACACACACACACACACACAGCTCACACATATAATGCTGCTGTCACACACACACACACACACACACACACACACACACACACACAGCTAACACATGTAATACTGCTGTCACACACACACACACACACACACAGCTAACACATGTAATACTGCTGTCACACACACACAGCTAACACATGTAATACTGCTGTCACACACACACAGCTCACACATATAATGCTGCTGTCACACACACACACACACAGCTAACACATGTAATACTGCTGTCACACACACACAGCTCACACATGTAATGCTGCTGTCACACACACACACACACAGCTAACACATGTAATGCTGCTGCCAGTCACACAGCTAACACATGTAATTCTGCTGTCACACACACACAGCTCACACGTAATGCTGCTGTCACACACACACAGCTCACACATGTAATGCTGCTGTCACACACACACAGCTAACACATGTAATGCTGCTGCCACACACACAGTCACACAGCTAACACATGTAATGCTGCTGCCACTCACACAGTCACACAGCTAACACATGTAATGCTGCTGCCACTCACACAGTCACACACACACAGCTAACACATGTAATGCTGCTGCCACTCACACAGTCACACAGCTAACACATGTAATGCTGCTGCCACACACACAGTCACACACACACAAAAGACACCCACCATCACACTGTGATGGTACTGTAGAGAGAAAACACACACACACACAGCTCACACATATAATGCTGCTGTCACACACACACACACACACACACACACACACACACACAGCTAACACATGTAATACTGCTGTCACACACACACAGCTAACACATGTAATGCTGCTGTCACACACACACACACACACACAGCTAACACATGTAATGCTGCTGTCACACACACACACACACAGCTAACACATGTAATACTGCTGTCACACACACACAGCTAACACATATAATGCTGCTGTCACACACACACACACACACACAGCTAACACATGTAATACTGCTGTCACACACACACAGCTAACACATGTAATACTGCTGTCACACACACACAGCTCACACATATAATGCTGCTGTCACACACACACACACACACACACACACAGCTAACACATGTAATACTGCTGTCACACACACACAGCTCACACATGTAATGCTGCTGTCACACACACACACACACAGCTAACACATGTAATGCTGCTGCCAGTCACACAGCTAACACATGTAATTCTGCTGTCACACACACACAGCTCACACGTAATGCTGCTGCCACACACACACAGCTCACACATGTAATGCTGCTGTCACACACACACAGCTAACACATGTAATGCTGCTGCCACACACAGTCACACAGCTAACACATGTAATGCTGCTGCCACTCACACAGTCACACAGCTAACACATGTAATGCTGCTGCCACTCACACAGTCACACACACACAGCTAACACATGTAATGCTGCTGCCACTCACACAGTCACACAGCTAACACATGTAATGCTGCTGCCACTCACACAGTCACACACACACAGCTAACACATGTAATGCTGCTGCCACTCACACAGTCACACAGCTAACATATGTAATGCTGCTGCCACTCACACAGTCACACAGCTAACACATGTAATGCTGCTGCCACACACACAGTCACACACACAGTCACACACACACAGCCACACAGGGACCTATCATTGACATAAGTAACACAAACAGAAGTAGCACAGCTAACATGTCTACACCCTCTCTCACTCCCCCTCTCCCCCCCTCTCTCTCTCTCTGTCTCTCTCTCCCTCCGTTTCTCCCGCACTCCCCCCCTCACTCCTTCTCTCTATCTCTCTCTTTCTCTCTCTCTCTGTCTTTCTCCCTCCCTTTCTCTCTCCCTCTCACTTGCTCGCTTTATCACTCACTCTCTCTCTCTCGTTTTCCCCTTGGCTGTGCTCTGACTCGGTTGTCAGACTGGGTTAGTTTGGCTGGATAGCTCTCTATAATGTCTCTTTATTTGTTCTCCTCTTTGTGAAAGAGGGTTGCAGTGTGGGGGCGGGCTCTGGCTTTTTGATTGTACTCTAGGGGAAAGAGCCTTAACTGATGTAGAGCTATCTCAGATCTCCAATCCCCTTTCCATGTTCTACATTTCACCCCGCTCTCCTGTCAATAATACACCTATGCCGGGCTGGAACAACGATTCGCCTCACATAATGAACAAACATGATTAACTTTACACTTGCTCAATTGGATGGAACATGGATGATAAGGGACACTTAAGTAGGCATTGGAGAATGCGTGTGAGCACTTGTGCCAGTGTGTGTAGGTGGCTATGATTCTGTTTATCTTCATATCATAGGTTTTGGAGGTTGTGCGTGTGCGTCCTTGTGTGTTCGACAGTTGGATAATAATACACGGCGTTTAGGTGTGTTTGGTAATCTGTCCCAGGTAGTGTGTATCTGTCAGAGTGATCCAGGTAGAGCATAAGCAGCCATTACCGAGCTGATGGAGCCCACAGTTTTCTCTTTCAACTGTTTGCCTGTCTGACAATGTGCCTGTGTGTGTTTCCTCATCCTGTGTGTTATCTCTCTCCTCCTCCAGCGCCTTATCTCTCCCTATCTCCTCACTGGAGCTGACAGGAACATGACCCAGAAAACCCTTTCTGATTTCAGACTCCGATAGGGCCTCTACATCGCCTCACTCACTCACTCTCTCTTTCTTTCTCTCTCTCGCTCTCTTTTTCGCTCTCTCTCTTTCTTTCTCTCTCTCGCTCTCTTTTTCGCTCCCTCTCTCTCTCTCTCTCGCTCTCTTTTTCGCTCTCTCTCTTTCTTTCTCTCTCTCACTCTCTCTTTCTCTTCCACTCTTTTTCCTCTTCTCTTCCAGCCCTCTGCTCCCGCTTCACCATATTCCTTGTTTCTTAATGTAGCTCTCCCTTTCTCTCTCCTCTTCTTTCTCCGTTTCCCCGTTCTCTCTAACTTCTATCTTATTTCGACCATCGTTTCACCATTTTCTAACCCATCCTCCCTGCACTCTTTTGGTCTGTCCTTATTTTACTGTGTTGGAAGTCTCTGTGATTCGGCCTTCAGCATCATGCCTTATATCTATAGAACTAGTCTATGTGGAGAGAGGTACTCTGCAATGTGATGATGTACATAAAGTACCTGAAGTATTATGCTAACGAGGGGGACGTTTCTGTGCTGATGATGTAGACACAGGCACAGATGGTTGCAGAGACAGAAAGTGTGTTGACCAGAGCGGAACAGTGAGAGAGAAAAGACAAGGAAGGACATGAATGTTAAGTCACAGATGTGCATCTGACTATTCAACTAAAGTGAACCCTAACCCTAAGTCTGAGTATCTGCTTCAACTGCCAAGCCTTCTATTGGCTAATAACCACAGTTGGTATTCAGGACTGGGATCAGAAATCGGCTCTAGCATTTCTGACAAACCAGACCATTTTTTCCCTTGAGGCCCCCACACCTGCCCATTTTGTTTATTGGAGCTGCCATTAGCCAGAAAATTGTAATTTTGTGCAAGAAACCCAAGTTAGACAGGCCCACTAGGTTAAAATTGTACCAGCCCATCTGGCATTTGCCCGAAATGCCAGATGGCCAGTCCACCCCTGACCTCATCCAATCAAAGAGAGGTGAAGCATCATCTGTTTCAATTGGTGTCCAATCAGGCGGTGTCCTCAGTGACTCCACCAATTACAGATTAGTGCACTGAGGCAGGGCCACTGCTATTTGGCTCTGGAGACACTGCTGCCCACACAGATTGGGGAAAATTGTTTAAGCACAATTTACAACTCAAATTCGATTTGAGAGAGGAAATATAGTGTGTGTTAACCTGTAAACAAATTATTTGAAGCATGCATGGAAAGAGATAGAACGGAGAATAGAGAGGGAAGAATTGGAGTGTTTGAGTAGCGATACAAGGAACCAATCCAACCCAGTTACCAGATTCTTGCCTAGCTAGAAAGCAGGTTTAAATCAATAAGCAGTAGAACTTCTTGCAGTGGAATGGGATTGGTGAGTGTGAATGTAAATGTGCATTCTTGTAGCACAATACAAAACGTGTTTTAGACCATATATCTGGTTACTGAGTTTAGATAGAATAGGACCCAATGTCTTGCATACAAGACAGAAAAGTATTTTACCATCAATACATCATTGCAATGGGTTTATTGTCCATCCTAAATGTATACATTTTAACATCTTTCCACCTACTGTAACAGCCAGCCAAGTGTAAAGCTGCATCTCTGCGAGATGAGCAGATTTTGCATTAGGGGAAGTTGAAGCCTGGCACTTGTTAATGTACCCCTCAGCCACGACATAACTTCATCTGGGTCAGAGGTCAGAGTCCAACACTACTACACCGACCACTGATAGAGCAGCACTGTACTTCATGGAGCTCCGCTGAGTCCCATTTAGAACGTAGGTTACGCACGTCTGCCAACCACACCCTGACACATTGACAGCAACAGATAACGTGCTACCTGTCTCAGACCTGCTGTTTTCAACTCTCTAGAGACAGCAGGAGCAGTAGAGATACTCTGAATGATCGGCTATGAAAATCCAACTGACATTTACTTCTGAGGTGCTGACCTGTTGCACCCTCGTCAACTACTATGATTATTATTATTTGACCCTGCTGGTCATCTATGAACATTTGAACATCTTGGCCATGTTCTGTTATAATCTCCACCTGGCACAGCCAGAAGAGGACTGGCCACCCCTCATAGTTTTTCCTAGCCACTGTGCTTCTACATCTGCATTGCTTGCTGTTTGGGGTTTTATGCTGGGTTTCTGTACAGCACTTTGTGACATCAACTGATGTAAGAAGGGCTTTATAAATCAATTTGATTGAGATAACGGGCTCTTTAACAATGGGCTGATATTGGGCTACTGTACTTTAACAACTTCCAGACAAACTGCAGTCTAGATTTACAGCCATGTCTAGCCATACCTGTCCACTTCCCTTACAGTGGGCATTATTGACGTCCTTTCTGTAAAAAAAGTTCAGATATGGCGCTATGTTCCCTGCACGTTGCAAGGCGCATGCTGGCAAACGAGTGCAGCAGAGTGTTTGAGTTCAGTGACCTCCCGTTGGACAGTGTCCCTGTTTTAACACCCTGTTGGACAGAGTGGGCTGAGAGTCCCCCAGTAGTGTAGCTGCTAATGCTGATGGAGCCCGGCCCATAAGACAGAGTGACAGCTGACTTGGGCTCAACTGAATTAGTATGTTGGGAGGGGGTTTTGTGCAAGGCTCACAGATGTATTTAATTTCACATGGGATGGGTTAAACGGTTCATTAGACTTAGCCCCGTTAGAGGCGCGGTAAACCCATCTTTGGGAGTTTCGCTGCTTCCTCTATCCTTGGTCAAGATGGGTCAATCCCTTAGCTGCTGTCTCACTTAGGAGAGAGGGGAGGTTTGGTGAGGGGAGGGGTAGGGGTTAGGGCTAAGTGGGTCACTCGCTGGGTCAATTTAGGATGTGCCAGAGACGAAAACAGCCCTCCCCTCCTGTCTCTTGTTTGTGAATAAATCCCCTGTACAACAGAATGGGTGTGCTCATGTGTTAATGGGTCAGTCTCCTTCTTGTTAAATGCATGAACATTTTTTCCCTTTTGTCTTCTGTTGGGGTTTTTCGGGGCAGACTTCCGCCTATTTCTGTCCGTGGCTGTGCATCCCGCTCTCTCTCTTTCTCTCCTTCGCCACAGATCATCATCTCAAATACTCATTCCTTCTTTTCTCTCTTTCTCCTTTGCTCTTTCTCTCCGTTCTTCTTCTCTGTCTCTCTCCAAAGTTGGTCATCATCTCGATTACATCTCGATTGTGCATGCATGCATGTATATATCTGTGTCTATGTACTCCTGTGTGCGTGTGTGTCTGTCACATACACAATCATGTCATTAGCACTTTGTCATATCTGTTCAGTAAACCAGTGAACCTTTAAACTGAGACATGCGAGAGTCTGCTCAACTCAAATACCATACACCATGAAAGCCACCCTCCCTCACCCTCCCTCTCTAATAAACCCTCTCTATTTCATTCTTTATTTCTCATTCTCACCCTCTCTATTTCTCATTATTTATCGCTTTTCTGTTTATATATTGTTCTTACACCTCTCCTTCTCTTCCTCTTTGGGTATTCACTGTAGTGTTTTTGCGGACTAATACTGTCGCGAATACAAAATACTGTTGTAGAATACTGTAGTATCAAATCAAATCAAAATCAAATCAAATTTATTTATATAGCCCTTCGTACATCAGCTGAAATCTCAAAGTGCTGTACAGAAACCCAGCCTAAAACCCCAAACAGCAAGCAATGCATGTGAAAGAAGCACGGTGGCTGGGAAAAACTCCCTAGGAAAAACTCCTGAGAAAGGCCAAAAACCTAGGAAGAAACCTAGAGAGGAACCAGGCTATGAGGGGTGGCCAGTCCTCTTCTGGCTGTGCCGGGTGGATATTATAACAGAACATGGTCAAGATGTTAAAATGTTCGTAAATGACCAGCATGGTCAAATAATAATAATCATAGTAATTGTCGAGGGTGCAACAAGCACGTCCGGTGAACAGGTCAGGGTTCCGTAGCCGCAGGCAGAACAGTTGAAACTGGAGCAGCAGCATGGCCAGGTGGACTGGGGACAGCAAGGAGTCATCATGCCAGGTAGTCCTAGGGCTCAGGTCCTCCGAGAGAAAGAAAGAAAGAGAGAATTAGAGAGAGCATATTTACATTCACACAGGACACCGGATAAGACAAGAGAATACTCCAGATGTAACAGACTGACCCTAGCCCCCCGACACATAAACTACTGCAGCATAAATACTGGAGGCTGAGACAGGAGGGATCAGAAGACACTGTGGCCCCATCCGATGATACCCCCGGACAGGGCCAAACAGGCAGGATATAACCCCACCCACTTTGCCAAAGCACAGCCCCCACACCACTAGAGGGATATCTACAACCACCAACTTACCGTCCGAAGACAAGGCCGAGTATAGCCCACAAAGATGTCCGCCACGGCACAACCCAAGGGGGGGGCGCCAACCCAGACAGGAAGACCACGTCAGTGGCTCAACCTACTCAAGTGACGCACCCCTCCCATGGACGGCATGGAAGAACACCAGTAAGTCAGTGACTCAGCCCCTGTAAAAGGGTTAGAGGCAGAGAATCCCAGTGGGAAGAGGGGAACCGACAAGGCAGAGACAGCAAGGGCGGTTCGTTGCTCCAGCCTTTCCGTTCACCTTCACACTCCTGGGCCAGACTATACTTAATCATAGGACCTACTGAAGAGATAAGTCTTCAGTAAAGACTTAAAGGTTGAGACTGAGTCTGCGTCTCTCACATGGGTAGGCAGACCATTCCATAAAAATGGAGCTCTATAGGAGAAAGCCCTACCTCCAGCCGTTTGCTTAGAAATTCTAGGGACAATTAGGAGGCCTGCGTCTTGTGACCGTAGCGTACGTGTAGGTATGTACGGCAGGACCAAATCGGAAAGATAGGTAGGAGCAAGCCCATGTAATGCTTTGTAGGTTAGCAGTAAAACCTTGAAATCAGCCCTTGCCTTAACAGGAAGCCAGTGTAGGGAAGCTAGCACTGGAGTAATATGATCAAATTTTTTTTTAGTAGTTACTATAGTGTTGCTGACATGACTGCAGTATACTGTAGTATTACAGTAAATACTGTAGTAAAAACAACTATAGTAAACTATAGTAATTAGTGTAGTGATTTTGCGGACTGCAGAATTTACTGTAGTGCTTTTGCAGATTGTAGTATACTGTAGTGTTGCTGACATGACTGCAGTATACTGTAGTATTAACAATTTACTATAGTATACAGTAAATACTGTAGTAAAAAAAACTATAGTAAACTATAGTAATTAATGTTGTGATTTTGCGGACTGCAGAATTTACTGTAGTGCTTTTGCGGATTGTAGTATACTGTATTATTTACCAGAGGTGTGGCCTCGAGTCACATTACTTAGACTCGACTCTGACTCGAGTCACAAATATGATGACTTGCAACACGACTTTGACTTTACAAACAACTATAGTAAACTATAGTAATTAATGTAGTGATTTTGCGGACTGCAGTATTTACTGTAGTGTTTTTGTGGTCTGTAGTACACAGTAGTATTTACTACAGTGTTTGTTGCAGACAATACTGTTGTATTTATTAACTATAGTATTGTACAGTATACTACGAAATTCTATAGTAAGTACTACACATGATCGAGGGATACTACAGTGTGTAATATAGTATTCTACAGTATAATACAGTTTACTACAGAATTCTATAATAAGTACGGCAGTATTCTACAGTAAACTGATTCAAGTCTGCAAAATCACTACATTGAATACTGTAGTAGAATACTGAAGTATTTACTGTAGAGTTGTGGACATGACTGTAGTATACTGTAGTATTACCTATAATAATTTTGCGGACTGCAGTATACTGTAGTATTTACTATAGTATTCTACAGTATACTACAAAATGATATAGTAAGTACTACACATGTTCGAGGGATATTACAGTGTGTATGTAGTATAGTATTCCAAATGAAAACAAACTTTATTGGCCACATGTGCCGAATACAACAAGTGTAGACTTTACCGTGAAATGCTTACTTACAAGCCCTTAACCAACAGTGCAGTTCAAGAAGAAGAAAATATTTACCAAGTAGGCTAAAATAAAAAGTAACAATAAAAAGTAACACAATAAGAATAAGAATAACGAGGCTATATACAGGGGGCACCGGTACCGAGTCAGTGTGCGGGGGTACAGGCTATGTAATCTGTACATGTAGGTGGGGGCGAAGTGACTATGCATAGGTAACAAACAAACAGCGAGTAGCAGCAGTGTACAAGGGTGGGGGGGGGTCAAAGTAAATTTTACCAATGGAGATTTTTATGAATTGTTCAGCAGTCTAATGGCTTGGGGGTAGAAGCTGCTGAGGAGACTTTTTGTCCTAGACTTGGCGCTCCAGTACCGCTTGCCATGCGGTAGCAGAGAAAACAGTCTATAACTTTGGTGACTGGAGTCTATGACAATTTTTTGGGCCTTCCTCTGACACCGCCTGGTGATGTACTGGGCCATTTACACTACCCTCTGTAGCGCCTTATGGTCAGATGCCGAGCTGTTGCCATACCAGGCGGTGATGAAACTGGTCAGGATGCTCTCAATGGTGCAGCTGTAGAACCTTTTGAGGATCTGGGGGCCCATGCAAAATCTTTTCAGTCTCCTGAGGGGGAAAAGGTTTTGTCGTGCCCTCTTCACGACTGTCTTGGTATGTTTGGACCATGACAGTTCGTTGGTGATGTGGACACCAAGGAACTTGAAACTCTCGACCCGCTCCACTACAGCCCCGTCGATGTTAATGGGGGCCTATTCGGCCCTCCTTTTCCTGTAGTCCACGATCAGCTCCTTTGTCTTGCTCACATTGAGGGAGAGATTGTTGTCCTGGCACCACACTGCCAGTTCTCTGACCTCCTCCCTATAGGCTGTCTCATCATTGTCGGTGATCAGGCCTACCACTGTTGTGGTATTCTACAGTATACTACCGCTTACTACAGAATTCTATAGTAAACTGTGGTATTTTGTGGGGATATGTAATACCTTTCCTTACATCTTACCCGCTGGTGTTATGTAATCTAGAGCCTCAAGCGGTAAATAGAAGGGGTGGTTGATACTGTAGTAGGGTGTCATGTGGTCATGTGATGTGATTATGACTGATGTGGCTTTAAATGGCCACTAGTCTTGGTTTGGATTAATATGACTGGGTTGGTATTTAAACGGTCAGGGGATGTGGCTGGGTTGTTATTCTGACTGTATCTGGGGAACTGTGTGGGCGATATGGGTCATGTCATGGGCATGGTTGTGGGATTGAGTTCAGTGTTTCTGACAGGGCAATACTTCTGGCTCCCTGCTCTGACCTAGTTCCCCTGGCCAGACGGCCCCACGTGTTTTTTATTTATTTTAACTCAGTCGGGGTCTCAACTTACTGTTGCAAGTTAGAATAGTAGAATACACAAGGTGTAATTTTGAAATTTGATTATGCATTAGCAGTTTTTCTCGTTATGTCAGTTACTTATAGTCACTCAATTAGCCCGCCAGCTATCTAAACTTATTAATCATGGTCGAATTATCAACCGGGGACCCCCATTGATTTTGTTAGTCAGTCTTACTCAGATATCATATTAAAAACTGCAAACATTTCTCTCCAACCTATGGCAAAATTTGTAGAATTGCATGAAATTCGTTGTAAAATTGAAAATTCTTCTCTCTGCCCCATGGCAAAACATGTAGAATTGCACAAAATTAACTCTAAAACATGTATCTCCGCTGTCAATGTTGTAGCCCCCAACCCCATCAAAGTTGCCCATCCCTGATGTAAGGTATCTCTCTAACGGTAGTCTTCCTCCCCTCCTCTTCCTCTCTTAGCTACCTCAGATGGGACGAGGCAGGGACTGGACAGCATGAGAGGAGGAGTGTGTGTGACACGAGGGATGAAGGTGATTCTCAAAGTGGGACAGAGTGAGTATCTTCATCAGATATATTGTCCTTGATTTGGTTTCATATCAGTCATTCAATAGTTATCATCCTCATATAGATGAATGTGCATGGGGGTCTTCAATATTCTTGTAAAGGCCTTATATTCATAATATTCATGAAACTGCCATATGCCAAATCAAATCACAATTTATTTTAAGTGCATTTAAAGAACAAGTTCACTTTTTTGGAACAAACCTACCCCACCAGCAATATACTTCCTCATGCTCGTTCTGCAGTTGCAGGGTCACAGATAAAACATGAACAAAAGCACACAAAAAACCACAACTTTTGAAACGGCATCTTTACTGTTCTTAATTCAAAATAAAAACACATGAAAATATGTCATTCCAAACTTTATCCGCAACGTTATATTCCATTTTGTTGGACTCAAGCAATATTTTCTGTGTGCACTTTCCAACAAAATGGAATATAACATTGTTATATACAGATTTGGTTAGAGAAAAGTGAATTGTCCTTTAACAAAAGGCTCAATTGTCAATACACTTTACAGAAAAGCAAATTCTTAAAAATGTTTACAACCCTAAACCAACTGTATGATTTCCCATAGCTGCTTATGGCCTCCCACCCAAACCCAAACCAGACCCAAACCGCTTCAACCCCAAAGGTAAGTCAGTCTACAGTACAGTATCCAGAGGGAGAGGAAACTCACTTCACTGGTTTAATGATACAGTATCTACAGTATTAGTAAGTCATTGATCCTGACCCCTCTACCCTTACAGGGAATGGGACGACACCCAAGGTAGGTGGCGAGGGCGAAGGGAACAACGGGAACAACCCTCCACCCTCCTCTAGCGTGGCGGTGATCGCTGGAGCGGTAGGGGGTGGAGTCTTCCTCCTCATCGTGACCGCAGTCATCTGTGTGGTGTGTTACCGCTGGCGACAGAACAAGCACTCTGAGACTCACCACCCCACCCTGACCCTGACCACCCTCACCCCCAAGAGGGGCAGCACCAGCGGGGCCGGCTGCTCCGCCGGAGGCAACAACGGCTCAGAGCCCAGTGACATCATCATCCCGCTACGGACTTCAGACTCGGCCTACTGCCCGCACTATGAGAAGGTGAGCGGGGACTATGGCCACCCCGTCTATATCGTCCAGGAGATGCCCCCCCAGAGCCCAGCCAACATCTACTACAAAGTATGAGAGATGGACAGCCACACAGCCCGGCTGACATAGACATACAGGTGTACCAACACATAGACTGCTGTTTTCAACTTAGAAATACAACTGTCCCTCTAGCTCCCTCCACTCCCTCACTCGCCCCACCTCCCTCTCTATGGCTGACTGTTGGGATGGCTATCCTCAACCTCCTGCACCATGGACTGTGCTGTACAGTGCTCTGACACTGTGGATGGATGGATGGATGGATGGATGGATGGATGGATGGATGGATGGATGGATGGAGGGGTGGTTGTGTCCACGTGGGGATATTGATCTGTTCCCTGCTGTGAACCCAATGATGGAGGCTGTGAGTCCTGGACATGTGGGCCATTAAGCTGACGGACTGTGGCAGCGACTCAGTCCCCACCTCTCACTCAAAGTGAGGACACTGGATATGAAATGTCAAACCTTTTCAAAGTGTTTGTGTGTGTGTGTGCGTGTGTGTGTGTGTGTGTGTGTGTGTGTGTGTGTGTGTGTGTGTGTGTGTGTGTGTGTGTGTGTGTGTGTGTGTGTGTGTGTGTGTGTGTGCGTGCCTACGCGTAACCTGTATGTCTGCTTGTGTTTGGTGTGTAAAACCAGTACCACAAGAACAAATATCAAAGCAAGATTCTGATTTCTACCCACTGTCACCATTTACAGATTATATAAAATCATTATTTCATAACTCATTTGTAGATTTTTATATTTCCATTCAGATTTCTGTTAGACACAGTTTTTCTTGTATGTATTGTACTGTATGTTCTCTGTTTTAGAGTCTGGATGAGATCTAGGTACTTATTTATTTCAGTGTTTGTGTTTGTCTTCGAAATGAAGGATCTTCTCTTCCGTTATCCCACTCTCTCTCTCACTCTACAATGCCTTAGCATTGAAATAGTTCACTTTTCTGTATATAAAGTTTCACAGAGGAAGGAGGATAGTACAACAGTACAAAGAAGTGTACTCAATAAGAGGAAGAAAAATGACAAAGTATTGGGAAAGTGTTTGAACAGATGAAGCCACAAACACTGTGATTCTCCCATACTGTGCCTCCAGATGCACATCCATAGCTACAGAACAGAAACCTTAACAGACTGTATTGTTCATGTTGCTCCTCTACGCCGGCTGAAAGGTTTTTTTTAGAGGTGAATTATCTGTTTGGTTTTGTTTCCCACACTGCGCTGGTAACTGATGACCTGTGGTTGGCTGCAGGAATTAAAAAAGGTGAAAAGGTCGGAGTTCATTGTTGAAATGACACAGGCTATAGTCAACATATACAGTTGAATTCGGAAGTTTACATACACTTAGGTTGGAGTCATTAAAACTTTTTTTTCAACCACTCCACACATTTTTTGTTAACAAACTATAGTTTTGGCAAGTCAGTTAGGACATCTACTTTGTGCATGACACAAGTCATTTTTCCAACAATTGTTTACAGATAGATTATTTCACTTATAATTCACTATCACAATTCTAGTGGGTCAGACGTTTACATACACTAAGTTGACTGTGCCTTTAAACAGCTTGGAAAATTCCAGAAAATGAGGTAATGGCTTTAGAAGCTTCTGGTAGGCATCATTTGAGTCAATTGGAGGTGTACCTGTGGATGTATTTCAAGGCCTACCTTCAAACTCAGTGCCTCTTTGCTTGACATCATGGGAATATCAAAAGAAATAAACCAAGACCTCAGAAAAAATATTGTAGACCTCCACAAGTCTGGTTCATCCTTGGGAGCAATTTCCAAATGCCTGAAGGTACCACATTCATCTGTACAAACAATAGTACGCAAGTATAAACACCATGGGACCACGCAACCGTCATACCGCTCAGGATGGAGACACGTTCTGTCTCCTAGAGATGAACGCACTTTGGTGCGAAAAGTGCAAATCAATCCCAGAACAACAGCAAAGGACCTTGTGAAGATGCTGGAGGAAACAGGTACAAAAGTATCTATATCCACAGTAAAACAAGTCCTATATTGACATAACCTGAAAGGCCGCTCAGCATGGAAGAAGCCACTGCTCCAAAACCGACATCAAAAAGCCAGACTACAGTTTGCAACTGCACATGGGGACAAAGATCGTACTTTTTGGAGAAATGTCCTCTGGTCTGATGAAACAAAAAAAGAACTGTTTGGCCATAATGACCATCGTTATTTTTGGAGGAAAAAGGAGGAGGCTTGCAAGCTGAAGAACACCATCCTAACCGTGAAGCACGGGGGTGGCAGCATCATGTTGTGGGGGTGCTTTGCTGCAGGAGGGACTGTTGCACTTCACAAAATAGATGGCATCATGAGGATGGAAAATTTTGTGGATATATTGAAGCAACATCTCAAGACATCTGTCAGGAAGTTAAAGCTTGGTCGCAAATGGTTCTTCCAAATGAACAATGACCCCAAGCATACTTCCAAAGTTGTGGCAAAATGGCTTAAGGACAACAAAGTCAAGGTATTGGAGTGGCCATCACAAAGCCCTGACCTCAATCCTATAGAAAATTTGTGGGCAGAACTGAAAAAGCGTGTGCGAGCAAGGAGGCCTACAAACCTGACTCAGTTACACCAGCTCTGTCAGGAGGAATGGGCCAAAATTCACCCAACTTATTGTGGGAAATTTGTGGAAGGCTACTCAAAACGTTTGACCCAAGTTAAACAATTTAAAGGCAATGCTACCAAATAATAATTGAGTGTATGTAAACTTCTGACCCACTGGGAATGTGATGAAAGAAATAAAAGCTGAAATAAATCATTCTCTCTACTATTATTCTGACATTTCACATTCTTAAAATAAAGTGGTGATCCTAACTGACCTAAGACAGGGAATTCTTACTAGGATTAAATGTCAGGAATTGTGAAAAACTGAGTTTAAATGTATTTGGCTAAGGTGTATGTAAACTTCCGACTTCAACTGAGACCATGTTGAAGTCCACCTGTCAATGTGAATTAGAACTTCCTTTGTCTACTGGACCCTTTCAACACAATGTGCACATAATGACTGCTATAGGTGAAACATCTCTTTAAACATCTCTGTGGCTTTTAAACTCAGTCCTCAGGTCTCAGGACCACACCTCATACACAGACATAGATGTATTGTTTCATAAATGTTTTCATATAAAGTAACTGATTTCCACTGTAGTTGTTTTTATGTTGTATGATGGTTTCTATGATGTTGAGGTTCATAGTCAGAGTGTTGAAGGTAGTGACAGAGTGATGGGAAACATCACAGATCATCTCCCGCTGGGTCTGATATCATCTCTCTGCGACATTTCATCATCACTCTGGGACATTCTGGACCTCATATTGACATCACAACCCTTCAATAATATTGGACTCTGATTGGACTACGAGCAACAGCACACTACCTGAGACGGACAGACGCCTCTCATAAGAGAGGAAAATATAGATTTTTTGATTGCTTGAATAATCACGTCATGTCCTTGTGTTCCTTTCAAGACATTCAGCTTTCACAGGGACCAGCTGGACTCAGTAAGGCCAGTGTAATTCTGTGGTCCATTCTACCATACTCTGTACCATTTTCCATATACTGTAGTGTTTCATTTGGTTTCACTGTCTTTCTCACCTGCTTTTTTCCACTCAGTTATTTTGTGGCAATAACCTAATCCAGAGAAGGAGGGGCTCTGCTTTTCACTTCAGAACTGAGGAGAGACAGATCAGACGTTGGTGAGATGAGGGATTCTGTCATGAGATATTGGTGAGACGAGGGATATTGTCATGAGACGTTGGTGAGACGAGGGATACAGTCATGAGACGTTGGTGAGATGAGGGATACTATCATGAGATGTTGGTGAGACGAGGGATACTGTCATGAGACGCTGGTGAGAAGATGGATACTGTCGTGAGACGAGGGATACTGTCATGAGACGTTGTTGAGATGAGGGATACTGTCATGAGACGAGGGATATTGTCATGAGACGTTGGTGAGACGAGGGATACAGTCATGAGACGTTGGTGAGATGAGGGATACTATCATGAGATGTTGGTGAGACGAGGGATACTGTCATGAGACGCTGCTGAGAAGATGGATACTGTCGTGAGACGAGGGATACTGTCATGAGACGTTGTTGAGATGAGGGATACTGTCATGAGACGTGGGATACTGTCATGAGACGAGGGATACTGTCATGAGATGTTGTTGAGACGAGGGATACTGTCATGAGACGTGGATGAGACAAGATGTGCTAGGTAGATTGTAAAGGAGACCTTTTTGAGATTGATAAGGCTGACTGTTGCGAGATTGCCAGGAGTGTTGTGAGATGATTAAGTGCAGACTTTGTAGGACACTATAAGATGGTTTATGTTACCTCCCTGGCCTCTCTTTTCTCCTGTACATTCCAGTTTTGGGGGGGAAAATACATAAAAACGTAAGTATGTTATAAAATCCTTGTCTTAAGTGTGTTTCTTTTTGAGCGTTCATGTTGACACAAATTAATGTTCTTCTGGGGCTCCTGTTCTCCCCTCTCACACACTGCATCTCTGTCTCAGTATGCCACCCTCACACACACACACACACACATTTGGTCTTTGTTCTCACAGTTTGTTTGATCTGCAGTCTCATTTGGTTGGATGCTGCTAGGCAATAAGAAGGGTGACATTATTGCTATTCGAATTGTCCAATGTCTCGTTATTTTTCCTTCCCCTGTCCGTGTGTGTGGGTGCGTGAGTGTATGCATCCTTTCTCTCGCACACACACACACATCGCATGCTAGCCTGCCTCAACAGTTGGTGTCTAGCGCCCTGTCAAGTCTAAATACTAAATCAAGTGGGCATGTTGACAGGGGACAGTTAAAATCAGTGCTAACAAAACTAGGATGACCTGAAACGATGCATCCGCACCACTCTCAGTCCTTGCTGTCTTCTTCCATAATCAGCAGCACAGAGGCTTGTGGATAGGCAACATCTGACTGGCAGTGCTGTGATTGAGCTGTCTGTCAGACTATTAATAACATCTCAGAACAGAACGGCATCTCTCCAACAACACAACGGTCTGAGACACCAGAAGGAACTCCATCAAACACTCCCAAACACTTGTCATGTAGCGTCTGTCATGAAGCTGCTGATAACAACAGATGTTTGTTTACCCAGCAGGAGTTAATTGTTCTATTTTAGTTGTCATTAGATTTGCTTCTCTTAGCATACGCATCATGTTCAAGTATATAGATACACAGTAACATTGATGCTTTACCATCGTTGCTATCTATGATACAACATGAGAGAGATAGATCAGGTCTAAACTGCCCAGCTCTAATGACCAGCTAATGACATGGCCGTGTGGAGGAGTCTGTCTGTCCGGATGTCGTAGATAGTGGCTGAAGTGGTGGTGGGGAGATAGTGACTGTACTGGTGGGGGGTATATAGTGACTGTAGTGGTGGGGGTAGATACTGACTGTACTGGTGGGGGGTATATAGTGACTGTAGTGGTGGGGGTAGATATTGACTGCAGTGGTGTGGGGTAAATACTGACTGTAGTGGTGGGGGTTATATAGTGACTATAGTGGTGGGGATAGATACTGACTGTAGTGGTGGTGGGTAGAAAGTGACTATAGTGGTAGTGGGTAGATAGAGACTGTAGTGTTGGTGGGTAGATAGTGACTGAAGAGGTGGTGGATAGATAGTGACTGTAGTGGTGGTGGGTAGATAGTGACTGTAGTGGTGGTGGGTAGACAGTGACTGAAGAGGTGGTGGGTAGATAGTGACTGTAGTGGTGGTGGGTAGATAGTGACTGTAGTGGTGGGGGGTAGATAGTGAATTTAGTGGTGGTGGGTAGATAGTGACTGAAGAGGTGGTGGGTAGATAGTGACTGTAGTGGTGGGGGGGTAGATAGTGACTGTAGTGGTGGTGGGTAGATAGTGACTGTAGTGGTGGTGGTGGGTAGATAGTGACTGAATCAAATCAAATCAAATGTATTTATATAGCCCTTCGTACATCAGCTGATATCTCAAAGTGCTGTACAGAAACCCAGCCTAAAACCCCAAACAGCAAGCAATGCATGTGAAAGAAGCACGGTGGCTAGGAAAAACTCCCTAGAAAAAACTCCCTAGAAAGGCCAAAAACCTAGGAAGAAACCTAGAAAGGAACCAGGCTATGAGGGGTGGCCAGTCCTCTTCTGGCTGTGCCGGGTGGATATTATAACAGAACATGGTCAAGATGTTAAAATGTTCATAAATGACCAGCATGGTCAAATAATAATAATCATAGTAGTTGTCGAGCGTGCAACAAGCACGTCCGGTGAACAGGTCAGGGTTCCATAGCCGCAGGCAGAACAGTTGAAACTGGAGCGGCAGCACGGCCAGGTGGACTGGGGACAGCAAGGAGTCATCATGCCAGGTAGTCCTGAGGCATGGTCCTAGGGCTCAGGTCCTCCGAGAGAAAGAAAGAAAGAGAGAAAGAGAGAGAGAATTAGAGAGAGCATATTTAAATTCACACAGGACACCGGATAAGACAAGAGAAATACTCCAGATGTAACAGACTGACCCTAGCCCCCCGACCCATAAACTACTGCAGCATAAATACTGGAGGCTGAGACAGGAGGGATCAGAAGACACTGTGGCCCCATCCGATGATACCCCCGGACAGGGCCAAACAGGCAGGATTTAACCCCACCCACTTTGCCAAAGCACAGCCCCCACACCACTAGAGGGATGTCTCCAACCACCAACTTACCGTCCAAAGACAAGGCCGAGTATAGCCCACAAAGATCTCCGCCACGGCACAACCCAAGGGGGGGGCGCCAACCCAGACAGGAAGACCACGTCAGTGGCTCAACCTACTCAAGTGACGCACCCCTCCCATGGACGGCATGGAAGAACACCAGTAAGCCAGTGACTCAGCCCCTGTAATAGGGTTAGAGGCAGAGAATCCCAGTGGAGAGAGGGGAAACCGGCAAGGCAGAGACAGCAAGGGCGGTTCGTTGCTCCAGCCTTTCCGTTGACCTTCACACTCCTGGGCCAGACTATACTTAATCATAGGACCTACTGAAGAGATAAGTCTTCAGTAAAGACTTAAAGGTTGAGACTGAGTCTGCGTCTCTCACATGGGTAGGCAGACCATTCCATAAAAATGGAGCTCTATAGGAGAAAGCCCTACCTCCAGCCGTTTGCTTAGAAATTCTAGGGACAATTAGGAGGCCTGCGTCTTGTGACCATAGCGTACGTGTAGGTATGTACGACAGGACCAAATCGGAAAGATAGGTAGGAGCAAGCCCATGTAATGCTTTGTAGGTTAGCAGTAAAACCTTGAAATCAGCCCTTGCCTTAACAGGAAGCCAGTGTAGGGAGGCTAGCACTGGAGAAACATGATCAAATTTTTTGGTTCTAGTCAGGATTCTAGCAGCCGTATTTGTTGGTGGGGAGTAGATAGGGGGTAGATAGTGACTGTAGTGGTGGTGGGTAGATAGTGACTGAAGAGGTGATGGGTAGATAGTGACTGTACTGGTGGTGGGTGGATAGTGACTGTAGTGGTGGGGGGGTAGATAGTGACTATAGTGGTGGTGGGTAGATAGTGACTGTAGTGGTGGTGGGGGGTAGATAGTGACTGTAGTGGTGGGGGGGTAGATACTGACTGGAGTGGTGGTGGGTCGACTGTGACTGTAGTGGTGGTGGGTAGATAGTGACTGAAGAGGTGATGGGTAGATAGTGACTGTAGTGGTGGTGGGTAGATAGTGACTGTAGTGGTGGTGGGTAGATAGTGACTATAGTGGTAGTGGGTAGATAGTGACTGTAGTGGTGGTGGGTAGATAGTGACTGTAGTGGTGGTGGGTAGATAGTGACTATAGTGGTAGGGGGTAGATACTGACTGCAGTGGTGGTGGGTAGATAGTGACTGTAGTGGTGGGGGGTAGATACTGACTATAGTGGTGGCGGGGGGGGGGGGGGTAGATAGTGACTGTAGTGGTGGGGGGTAGATAGTGACTATAGTGGTGGTGGGTCGATAGCGACTATAGTGGTATTGGGTAGATAGTGACTATAGTGGTATTGGGTAGATAGTGACTATAGTGGTATTGGGTAGATAGTGACTATAGTGGTGGTGGGTAGATAGTGACTATAGTGGTATTGGGTAGATAGTGACTATAGTGGTGGTGGGTAAATAGTGACTATAGTGGTGGTGGGTAGATAGTGACTGTAGTGGTGGGGGGTAGATAGTGACTATAGTGGTGGTGGGTAGATAGTGACTGTAGTGGTGGCGGGTAGATAGTGACTATAGTGGTGGTGGGTAGATAGTGGCTGTATTGGTGGTGGGTAGATAGTGACTGTAGTGGTGGTGGGTAGATAGTGACTGTAGTGGTGGGGGGTAGATTCTGACTGTAGTGGTGGGGGGTAGATAGTGACTGTAGTGGTGGGGGTAGATAGTGACTGTAGTGGTGGGGGGTAGATACTCACTGTAGTGGTGGGGGGTAGATAGTGACTGTAGTGGTGGGGGTAGATATTGACTGTAATGGTGGGGGTAGATACTGACTGTAGTGGTGGTGGGTAGATACTGACTGTAGTGGTGGGGGGGGTAGATAGTGACTATAGTGGTACTGGGTAGATAGTGACTGTAGTGGTGGTGGGTAGATAGTGACTGTAGTGGTGGTGGGTAGATAGTGACTGTAGTGGTGGTGGGTAGATAGTGACTGTAGTGGTGGTGGGTAGATACTGACTATAGTGGTGGGGGTAGATACTGACTATAGTGGTATTGGGTAGATAGTGACTGTAGTGGTGGTGTGTAGATAGTGACTGTAGTGGTGGTGGGTAGATAGTGACTGTAGTGGTGGTGGATAGATAGTGACTGTAGTGGTGGTGGGTAGATAGTGACTGTAGTGGTGGTGGGTAGATAGTGACTGTAGTGGTGGGGGGTAGATAGTGACTGTAGTGGTGGTGGGTAGACAGTGACTGGAGTGGTGGTAGGTATATTCTGGCTGTAGTGGTGGTGGGTAGATAGTGACTGTAGTGGTGGGGGGTAGATAGTGACTGTAGTGGTGGTGGGTAGACAGTGACTGGAGTGGTGGTAGGTATATTCTGGCTGTAGTGGTGGTGGGTAGATAGTGACTGTAGTGGTGGTGGTGGGTAGATAGTGACTGTAGTGGTGGGGGGTAGATAGTGACTGTAGTGGTGGTGGGTAGACAGTGACTGGAGTGGTGGTAGGTATATTCTGGCTGTAGTGGTGGTTGGTACGTAGTGACAATACTGGTGGGGGTAGATAGTGGCTGTAATGGTGGTGGGTAGAGAGTGGCTGTGGTGTGTAGATAGTGACTGAAGTGGTGGTGGGTAGAGAGTGGCTGTGGTGTGTAGATAGTGACTGAAGTGGTGGTGGGTAGACAGTGACGGTAGAGGTGGTTGGTAGATAGTGACTGTAGTTTTGGTGGGTACATAGTTACTGTAGTGGTGGGGTGTAGATAATGACTATAGTGGTGGGGGGTAGATAGTGACTGTAGTGGTGGGGGTAGATAGTGACTGTAGTGGTGTGGGGTAGATAGTGGCTGTGGTGGTGGTGGGTAGATACTGACTGTAGTGGTGGGGGGTAGATAGTGACTGTAGTGGTGGGGGGGTAGGTAGTGACTGTAGTGGTGGGGGGTAGATAGTGACTCTAGTTGTAGTGGGTAGATAGTGACTGTAGCTGTGGGGGGTAGATAGTGACTGTAGGGGTGGGGTGTAGATACTGACTGTAGTGGTGGGGGGTAGATAGTGACTCTAGTTGTAGTGGGTAGATAGTGACTGTAGCTGTGGGGGGTAGATAGTGACTGTAGGGGTGGGGTGTAGATACTGACTGTAGTGGTGGGGGGTAGATACTGACTATCGTGGTGGGGGTAGATAGTGACTGTAGTGGTGGGGTGTAGACACTTACGATAGTGGTGGGGGTCGATAGTGGCTGTTGTGGTGGGGGGTAGATACTGACTATAGTGGTGGGGGTAGATAGTGGCTGTTGTGGTGGGGGTAGATAGGGGCTTTAGTGGTGGTGGGTCGATTATGGTTGTAGTGGTTGTTGGTAGAAAGATGCTGACTGTAGTGGTGGTGGGTTGATTCTGACTTTTGTGGTGGTGGGTAGATAGTGTCTGTACTAGTATTGGGTAGACAGAGTCTGTAGTGGTGGGGGTAGATAGTGACTGTAGTGGTGGGGGGTAGTTATTGACTGTAGTGGTGGGGGGTAGATACTCAATGTAGTGGTTGTTCGTAGATACCGACTATAGTGGTGGGGGAAGATAGTGGCTATAGTGGTGGGGGAAGATAGTGGCTGTAGTGGTGGAGGGTATATAGTGAATGTAGTGGTGGGGGGCAGATACTGACTATAGTGGTGCTGGGTAGATAGTGACTGTAGTGGTGGGGGGTAGATACTGACTGTAGTGGTGGGGGGTAGATACTGGCTGTGTTGGTGGGGGGTAGACATTGACTGTAGTGGTGGTTGGTAGATAGTGGCAGTAGTGGTGACGGGTAGACAGTGGCTGTAGTGGTGGTGGGTAGATAGTGGCTGTAGTGGTGGGGGGGTAGATAGTGGCTGTAGTGGTGGTGGGTAGATAATGGATGTAGTGGTGGGGGGGTAGATATTGGCTGTAGTGGTGGGGGGTAGATACTGACTATAGTGGTGGGGGTAGATGGTGGATTTAGTGGTGGTGGGTAAATTATGGTTGTAGTGGTTGTTGGTAGAAAGATGGTGACTGTAGTGGTGGTGGGTTGATACTGACTTTTGTGGTGGTGGGTAGATAGTGTCTGTAGTGGGGGTGGGTAGACAGAGTCTGTAATGGTGGGGGTAGATAGTGTCTATAGTGGTGAAGGGTATATAGTGAATGTAGTGGTGGGGGGGAGATACTGACTATAGTGGTGCTGGGTAGATAGTGACTGTAGTGGTGGGGGGTAGATACTGACTGTAGTGGTGGGGGGTAAATAGTGGATGTAGTGGTGGGGGGGTAGATAGTGGCTGTAGTGGTGGGGGGGTAGACAGTGGCTGTAGTCTTGGGGGGTAGATAGTGGATGTAGTGGTGGGGGTAGATACTGACTGTAGTGGTGGGGGGTAGATAGTGGCTGTAGTGGTGGGGGGTAGATAGTGACTGTAGTGGTGCTGGGTAGACAGTGACTGTGGTGGTGGGTGTTAGACAATGGTTGTAGTGGTGTTGGGTAGACAGTGACTGTAGTGGTGGTGGGTAGACTGTGACTGTAGAGATGGGCCCTAATGTTTCTGTCCGATTGCTCATTCAAGGACCCTGTAGCAACGCCCGGAAAATGTGGATTTTCAGCACCAATTAAGGTCGCTGCTCGGGCTCCAAATGACCTATCAAGCCGACACTTGGGATTCGGGGTCGCCTCAGCTAAGCCTACACATAATGTCAGAACTGGATCCTCAACTAGAACGTAACTATGTGTTTTATGTTTTTATTATAGTTTAAACAGACGGTGCTGTGAATTTTGGGCCTGCTCTGAAATATGTGGTAGTTGGCTTCTAAACGAGTTGGAAAAAGTGGGTGTGGTGTCAGTTTGTATCAGTTTGGTGTCAGAATGATATCTAATTGACTGATGGATGGTGACTTGCTGGCTGACTTTTGTCCATTTGCAGTATGTTTAAACAGTGATAGACCATCACCAAATTGACTGTCTGAAATCAACACCAAAGAGCAATGGAGAGGAATCAGAATCACTGCCCAGCCATCCCGAGTTCATCGGGCCAGTCAATTTCGCATTCCTGCAGTATTTTTGAGCATGTCAAATTCGTGACGGTAAATGCCCATTGAAACATATTGCAAATGGACAGCCGTGCATCTGGTGATTGGAACGGGTTACCAGCAGAACATTTTTAAAATGGGTTTGAATGCTTTTAGGGGGGTGCAAGGGGTCCACGGCTGGGTAGGGTGCACCCCCCACCCATGCCCATTCAATAGGGGGCGCCCCTGGTCATTTTGGAAATTTTTCCAAAACTTGTTAACCTCTCTAGGGTAGGGGGCAGTATTTTCACATCCGGATAAAAAACGTACCCGATTTAATCTGGTTATTACTACTGCCCAGAAACTAGAGGTTAAAAAACGACAGAGTCCCACTACTCTCATGTCACCATCGAGCGAGGGAGAGGAACCACTATCACTGCCCAGGCCATCCCGAGTTCATCGGGCCAGTCAATTTTGCATTTCTGCAGTATTTTTGAGCATGTCAAATTCGTGATGGTAAATGCCCATTGAAACATATTGCAAATGGACAGTACATTTGCAATAAGTTTCAACAGTGAAAAAACATCACCAAATGGACATGATGAGATCAACACAACGAGCGATGGAGAGGAACCACTATCCCTGCCCGGCCATCCCGAGTTCATCGGGCCAGTCAATTTTGCATTTCTGCAGTTTTTTGAGCATGTCAAATTTGTGATTGTAAATGCCAATTGAAACATATTGCAAATGGACAGCCATGCACCTGGTGATTGGAATGGGTTACCAGGAGCACATTTTAAAAATGTTTTTTAATGCCTTTAGGGGGGAGCAAGGGGTCTACGGTTGGGTAGGGAGCAACCACCACCCGTGCCCATCCAATAGGGCTGGGTCATTTTGGACGTTTTCAAAAAATCGTTAAAAAGCAGAGTCCCACTTCTCCCTCATCATTCATGACAAATAGACCATCTAGGTTGATTCATGGTTTAACATAGTGCTATATGCCATTTGGACATGGTTCACTGATTTTGGGGTTTGGAAACTGACTTCCTATGATCGTACATGGCAAATGGACATAACATCCTGATTTGGCACTTTCGATAGTTTCATATTGCATTTGCACATTTCTTATGGCATTTGGCAATGGTTCACTGACTTTTGACTTCGACTTTTGACTTCCTATGATATCATATTGCAAATGGACAAAACATCCTGATTTGGCACTTTCAATACATTTATATTGCATTTGGACATTTCTTATTGTATTTGGCAATGGTTCACTGACTTTTGACTTCCTATGAAATCATATTGCAAATGGACAAAACATATGCCTTATGGACAAGTAAAAAAAATATAATTATGACAATAAAATATGACAAAAGTATGTTCATACAGATCTTATATATGTATAATTGACCAAAAAAATCGAAAGAATTTCGATAAACGGTCCAGAAAGCACTTCTTTAAGGGGGTGATACGTTTTTGATTTTTTTTCACATTTTCAAAATTTGACCCTTGGGTCTTGACTTGATGTACATTTGCAATATAAAAATTTATGGTGGAGCGCGCTCGCCATCTATTGGATTTTTGCTGTTTTACACTTGGCATTTGCCATGTGGCATTTGCAATATGTTTTGAATGAAATGGCATCCATTTGAGTGGTATTGTACATCGTGTATATGTTTCGTATGGTGCCAATAAGATCCCTTTCATTTTTGTCCATTTCAGGGGGGTCTTCCCTTACAAACAGTAATACACTCTGCCTGGGTAGTCCACTGACAAACAGTAATACACTCTGCCTGGGTAGTCCACTGACAAACAGTACATACCCTCTGCCTGGGTAGTCCACTGAAAAACAGAAATGCCCTCTGCCTGTGTAGTTCACTGTCAAACAGTAATACACTGCCTGGATAGTCCACTGTCAAACAGTAATACACTGCCTGGGTAGTTCAAATCAAATGTATTTATATAGCCCTTCTTACATCAGCCGATATCTCAAAGTGCTGTACAGAAACCCAGCCTAAAACCCCAAACAGCAAGCAATGCAGGTGTAGAAGCACGGTGGCTAGGAAAAACTCCCTTGAAAGGCCAAAACCTAGGAAGAAACCTAGAGAGGAACCAGGCTATGAGGGGTGGCCAGTCCTCTTCTGGCTGTGCCGGGTGGCACAGCCAGAAGAGATTCTAACAGCACATGGCCAAGATGTTCAAATGTTCATAAATGACCAGCATGGTCAAATAATAATAATCATAGTAGTTGTCGAGGGTGCAACAAGTCAGTAACACAAGAGTAAGTGTCAGTTGGCTTTTTCATAGCCGATCTTTGAGAGTATCTCTACCACTCCTGCTGTCTCTAGAGAGTTGAAAACAGCAGGTCTGGGACAGGTAGCACGTCCGGTGAAAAGGTCAGGGTTCCAACAGGTCTGGGACATCAGGTCTGGGAAAGGTAGCACGTCCGGTGAACAGGTCAGGGTTCCATAGCTGCAGGCAGAACAGTTGGAACTGGAGCAGCAACACGGCCAGGTGAACTGGGGACAGCAAGGAGTCATCAAGCCAGGTAGTCCTGAGGCATGGTCCTAGGGCTCAGGTCCTCCGAGAGAGAGAGAGAGAGAAAGAGAGAATTAGAGAGAGCATATTTAAATTCACACAGGACACCGGAAAAGACAAGAGAAATACCCCAACTGTGACAGACTGACCCTAGCCCCCCGACACATAAACTACTGCAGCATAAATACTGGAGGCTGAGACAGGAGGGGTCAGGAGACACTGTGGCCCCATCCGATGAAACCCCCGTACAATGCCAAACAGGTAGGATATAACCCCACCCACTTTCCCAAAGCACAGCCCCCACACCACTGGAGGGATATCTCCAACCACCAACATACCATCCCGGGACAAGGCCGAGTATAGCCCACAAAGATCTCCGCCACGGCACAACCCAAAGGGGGGCGCCAACCCAGACAGGAAGACCACGTCAGTGACTCAACCCACTCAAGTGACGCACCCCTCCCAGGGACGGCATGGAAGAACACCAGTAAGCCAGTGACTCAGCCCCTGTAATGGGGTAAAGGCAGAGAAACCCAGTGGAAAGAGGGGAACCGGCCAGGCAGAGACAGCAAGAGCGGTTCGTTGCTCCAGCCTTTCCGTTCACCTTCACACCCCTGGGCCAGACTACACTTAATCATAGGACCTACTGAAGAGATGTGTCTTCAGTAAAGACTTAAAGGTTGAGACTGAGTCTGCGTCTCTCACATGGGTAGGCAGACTATTCCATAAAAATGGAGCTCTATAGGAGAAAGCCCTACCTCCAGCTGTTTGCTTAGAAATTCTAGGAACAATTAGGAGGCCCGCATCTTGTGACCGTAGCGTACGTGTAGGTATGTACGGCAGGACCAAATCGGAAAGATATGTAGGAGCAAGCCCATGTAATGCTTTGTAGGTTAGCAGTAAAACCTTGAAATCAGCCCTTGCCAAACCTCTTACATCTAGATGTTCCGCTAGCGGAACGCGTCACCAATATCCAATGGTAGTGCGTGGCGCGAATTACAAATACCTCAAAAATGCAAAAACTTCCATTTTTCAAACATATGACTATTTTACACCATTTTAAAGACAATACTCTCCTTTATCTAACCACATTTTCCGATTTCAAAAAGGCTTTAAAACTAAAGCAAAACATTAGATTATGTCAGGAGAGTAGCCAGCCAGAAATAATCACACACCCATTTTTCAAGCTAGCATATAATGTCACAAAAAACAAAACCACAGCTAAATGCAGCACTAACCTTTGATGATCTTCATCAGATGACACTCCTAGGACATTATGTTATACAATACATGCATGTTTTGTTCAATCAAGTTTTATTTATATCAAAAAACAGCTTTTTACATTAGCATGTTTTGTTCAGAACTAGCATACCCACCGAAAACTTCCGGTGAATTTACTAAATTACTCACGATAAACGTTCACAAAAAACATAACAATGATTTTAAGAATTATAGATACAGAACTCCTTTATGCAATCGCGGTGTCCGATTTTAAAATAGCTTTTCGGTGAAAGCACATTTTGCAATATTCTGAGTAGATAGCCCGGCCATCATGGCTAGCTATTTTGACACCCACCGAGTTTGGCACTCACCAAACTCAGATTTACTATAAGGAAATTGGATTACCTTTGCTGTTCTTCGTCAGAATGCACTCCCAGGACTTCTACTTCAACACCCAATGTTGTTTTGGTTCCAAATAATCCATAGTTTTATCCAAATAGCTGCGTTTTGTTCTTGCGTTTAAGACACTATCCGAAGGGTGACGTGCCAGCGCGTATCGTGACAAAAAAATTCAAAATATTCCATTACCGTACTTCGAAGCATGTCAAACGCTGTTTAAAATAAATTTTTATGCGATTTTTCTCGTAAAATAGCGATAATATTCCGACTGGGAGACGTTGTATCCGTTCAAACACTGAAAGAAGAAAAATGGAGTCGTCACATGCACGCGCGCACCAGTGTCATTGTTCTCAGAACGACCACTTCCAAAACCCCTACTGTTTTTCGCCCAGGGACTGCAGAGTTATCATTCCACGTTCTGGCGCCTTCTGAGAGCCTATGGGAGCCTTAGAAAATGTCTCGTTACAGCAGAGATCCTATATTTTCGATAAAGAGGCTACAGAAGGCCAAGAAATGGTCAGACAGGGCACTTCCCATATAGAATCTTCTCAGGTTTTGGCCTGCCATATGAGTTCTGTTATACTCACAGACACCATTCAAACAGTTTTAGAAACGTTAGGGTGTTTTCTATCCAAATCAAATAATTATATGCATATTCTAGTTTCTGGGCAGGAGTAATAACCAGATTAAATCGGGTACGTTTTCTATCCGGCCGTGAACAGGTTAACAGGAAGCCAGTGTAGGGAGGCTAGCACTGGAGTAATACGATCACATTTTTTGGTTCTAGTCAGGATTCTAGCAGCCTTATTTAGCACTAACTGAAGTTCATTTAGTGCTTTATCTGGGTAGCCGGAAAGTAGAGCATTGCAGTAGTCCAACCTAGAAGTAACAAAGGCATGGATTAATTTTTCTGCGTCATTTTTGGACAAAAAGTTTCTGATTTTTGCAATGTTACGTAGATGGAAAAAAGCTGTCCTTGAAACAGTCTTGATATGTTCTTCAAAAGAGAGATCAGGGTCCAAAGTAACGCCGAGGTCCTTCACAGTTTTATTTGAGACAACTGTACAACCATCCAGATTAATTGTCAGATTCAACAGAAGATCTCTTTCTTTCTTGGGACCTAGAACAAGCATCTCTGTTTTGTCTGAGTTTAAAAGTAGAAAGTTTGCAACCATCCACTTCCTCATGTCTGAGACACAGGCTTCTAGCGAGGGCAATTTTGGGGCTTCACCATGTTTCATTGAAATGTACAGCTGTGTGTCATCCGCATAGCAGTGAAATTTAACATTATGTTTTCGAATGACATCCCCAAGAGGTAAAATATATAGTGAAAACAATAGTGGTCCTAAAACGGAACCTTGAGGAACACCGAAATTTACAGTTGATTTGTCAGAGGACAAACCATTCACAGAGACAAACTGATATCTTTCCGACAGATAAGATCTAAACCAGGCCAGAACTTGTCCATGTAGACCAATTTGGGTTTCCAATCTCTCCAAAAGAATGTGGTGATCGATGGTATCAAAAGCAGCACTAAGATCTAGGAGCAGGAGGACAGATGCAGAGCCTCGGTCAGACGTCATTAAAAGGTAATTTACCACCTTCACAAGTGCAGTCTCAGTGCTATGATGGGGTCTAAATCCAGACTGAAGTGTTTCGTATACATTGTTTGTCTTCAGGAAGGCAGTGAGATGCTGCGCAACAGCTTTTGCAAAAATTTTTGAGAGGAATGGAAGATTCGATATAGGCCGATAGTTTTTTATAATTTCTGGGTCAAGATTTGGCTTTTTCAAGAGAGGCTTTATTACTGCCACTTTTAGTGAGTTTGGTACTCATCCGGTGGATAGAGAGCCGTTTATTATGTTCAACATAGGAGGGACACGCACAGAAAGCAGCTCTTTCAGTAGTTTAGTTGGAATAGGGTCCAGTATGCAGCTTGAAGGTTTAGAGGCCATGATTATTTTCATCATTGTGTCAAGAGATATAGTACTAAAACACTTTAGTGTCTCCCTTGATCCTAGGTCCTGGCAGGGTTGTGCAGACTCAGGAGAACTGAGCTTTGGAGGAATACGCAGATTTAAAGAGGAGTCCGTAATTTGCTTTCTAATGATCAGGATCTTTTCCTCAAAGAAGTTCATGAATTCATTACTGCTGAAGTGAGAGCCATCCTCTCTTTGGGAATGCTGCTTTTTAGTTAACTTTGCGACAGTATCAAAAATACATTTTGGATTGTTCTTATTTTCCTCAATTAAGTTGGAAAAATAGGATGATCGAGCAGCAGTGAGGGCTCTTCGATACTGCACGGTACTGTCTTTCCAAGCTAGTCGGAAGACTTCCAGTTTGGTGTGGCGCCATTTCCGTTCCAATTTTCTGGAAGCTTGCTTCAGAGCTCGTGTATTTTCTGTATACCAGGGAGCTAGTTTCTTATGACAGATGTTTTTAATTTTTAGGGGTGCAACTGCATCTAGGGTATTGCGCAAGGTTAAATTGAGTTCCTCGGTTAGGTGGTTAACTGATTTTTGTCCTCTGACGTCCTTGGGTAGGCAGAAGGAGTCTGGAAGGGCATCAAGGAATCTTTGGGTTGTCTGAGAATTTATAGCACGACTTTCAATGCTTCTTGGTTGGGGTCTGAGCAGATTATTTGTTGCGATTGCAAACGTAATAAAATGGTGGTCCGATAGTCCAGGATTATGAGGAAAAACATTAAGATCCACAACATTTATTCCATGGGACAAAACTAGGTCCAGAGTATGACTGTGGCAGTGAGTAGGTCCAGAGACATGTTGGACAAAACCCACTGAGTCGATGATGGCTCCGAAAGCCTTTTGGAGTGGGTCTGTGGACTTTTCCATGTGAATATTAACCTCTCTAGGGTATGTGGGACGAACTCGTCCCACCTACGTAACAGCCACTGAAATTCCAGTGGCGCGATTTTTGAATCGTTAGAAATACTATTACTTCAATTTCTCAAACATATGACTATTTTACAGCTATTTAAAGACAAGAATCTCGTTAATCTAACCCCACTGTCCGATTTCAAAAAGGCTTTACAACGAAAGCAAAACATTAGATTATGTCAGCAGAGTGCCCAGCCAGAAAAAATCAGACACCCATTTTTCAAGCTAGCATATCATGTCACATAAACCCAAACCACAGCTAAATGCAGCACTAACCTTTGATGATCTTCATCAGATGACACACCTAGGACATTGTGTTATACAATACATGCATGTCTGTTCAATCAAGTTCATATTTATATCAAAAAACAGCTTTTTGCATTAGCATGTGACGTTCAGAAAAAGCATAACCCCCGCAAACTTCCGGGGAATTTACTAACAGTTTGCTAAATTACTCACGATAAACGTTCACAAAAAGCATAACAATTATTTTAAGAATTATAGATACATTACTCCTCTATGCACTCGATATGTCCGATTTTAAAATAGCTTTTCGGATGAAGCACATTTTGCAATAATCTAAGTACATAGCCCGGCATTACAGGGCTAGCTATTTAGATACCCACCCAGGTCAGCCTCCACCAAAATCACATTTCCTATAAGAAAAATGTTCTTACCTTGCTTGTTCTTCATCAGAATACACTGCCAGGACTTCTACTTCAATAACAAATGTTGGTTTGGTCCCAAATAATCCATCGTTATATCCAAACAGCGACGTTTTGTTCGTGAGTTCTAGACACTATCAGAATGCTTCTTCACGGTCCCGCGCATGGCGCATTGGCGTGTCAAAAATGTCTAAATATTCCATTACCGTACTTCGAAGCATGTCAACCGCTGTTTAAAACCAATGTTTATGCCATTTATCTCGTAGATAAGTGATAATATTCCGACCGGGAGTATGCATTGAGCCTAAACAGCCGAATAAAATTTCTCCTCAGGAGCGACTCGTGCACGCGCCTCATTCAAAGGTCCTCGGAGCAGCCACTTACAAAAGGTGATAATGTGTTTCAGCCTGAGGCTCCCTCGTAAACCTTCAGTTATTTCCCGGGCTCTGAGAGCCTATCGGAGCCCTGGGAATTGTCACGTTACAGCTAAGATCCTTACTTTTCAATAAAAAGATGCAAGACGCACGACTCCTTGTCAGACAGGGTACTTCCTGCTTGAAACCTTGTCAGGTTTTTGCCTGCCATAGGAGTTCTGTTATACTCACAGACACCATTCAAACAGTTTTAGAAAATTCAGAGTGTTTTCTATCCAAACCTGAACAATAATATGCATATTCTAGCTTCTGAGTTGGTGTAGGAGGCAGTTAAAAATGGGAACATATTTTTTCCAAAATTCTCAATGCTGCCCCCTAGCCCGTAGAGGTTAAAGTCACCAAAAATGTGAATATTATCTGCGATGACTACAAGGTCCGATAGGAATTCAGGGAACTCAGTGAGGAATGCGGCATATGGCCCAGGAGGCCTGTAAACAGTAGATATAAAAAGTGATTAAGTAGGCTGCATAGACTTCATGACTAGAGGCTCAAAAGACGAAAACGTCGTTGTTTTTTTGGGGGGTAAATTGAAATTTGCTATCGTAAATGTTAGCAACACCTCTGCCTTTGCGGGATGCGCGGGGGATATGGTCACTAGTGTAACCAGGGGGTGAGGCCTCATTTAACACAGTAAATTCATCAGGCTTAAGCCATGTTTCAGTCAGGCCAATCACATCAAGATTATGATCAGTGATTAGTTCATTGACTATAACTGCCTTGGAAGTGAGGGATCTAACATTATGTAGCCCTATTTTGAGATGTGATCTCTTTCAATAATGACAGGAATGGAGGAGGTCTTTATTCTAGTGAGATTGCTAAGGCGAACACCGCCATCTTTAATTTTGGCCAACCTCGGTCAGGGCACAGACACGGTCTCAATGGGGATAGCTGAGCTGACTACACTGACTGTGCTAGTGGCAGACTCCACTAAGCTGGCAGGCTGGCTAACAGCCTGCTGCCTGGCCTGCACCCTATTTCATTGTGGAGCTAGAGGAGTTAGAGCCCTGTCTATGTTCGTAGATAAGATGAGAGCACCCCTCCAGCTAGGATGGAGTCCGTCACTCCTCAACAGGCCAGGCTTGGTCCTGGTTGTGGGTGAGTCCCAGAAAGAGGGCCAATTATCTACAAATTCTATCTTTTGGGAGGGGCAGAAAACAGTTTTCAACCAGCGATTGAGTTGTGAGACTCTGCTGTAGAGCTCATCACTCCCCCTAACTGGGAGGGGGCCAGAGACAATTACTTGATGCCGACACATCTTTCTAGCTGATTTACACGCAGAAGCTATGTTGCGCTTGGTGACCTCTGACTGTTTCATCCTAACATCGTTGGTGCCGACGTGGATAACAATATCTCTGTACTCTCTACACTCGCCAGTTTTAGCTTTAGCCAGCACCGTCTTTAGATTAGCCTTAACGTTGGTAGCCCTGCCCCCTGGTAAACAGTGTATAATCGCTGGATGATTCGTTTTAAGTCTAATACTGCGGGTAATGGAGTCGCCAATGACTAGGGTTTTCAGTTTGTCAGAGCTAAGGGTGAGAGGCTTCGGCGTCTCAGACCGCGTAATGGGAGGAGCAGAGACCAGAGAAGGCTCAGCCTCTGACTCCGACCCGCTTAATGGGGAGAACCGGTTGAAAGTTTCTGTCGGCTTAATAAGCGACACCGGTTGAGCATGCCTACAGCGTTTCCCTCCAGAAGCCATGAGAAAGTTGTCCGGCTGCGGGAACCGTGCGAGGGGGTTTATACTAACGTTACTATCTGTACTTACTGGTGGCACAGACGCTGTTTCATCCTTTCCTACACTGAAATTGCCCTTGCCTAACGATTGCGTCTGAAGCTGGGCTTGTAGCACAGCTATCCTCGCCGTAAGGCGATCGTACTCCTGTATATTATAAGTACAACGACTGCAATTAGAAGGAATCATGTTAATGTTACTTAGCTTCGGCTGTTTGAAGTCCTGACGAACCATGTCCAGATAAAACCTCCGGGGTGAAAAAGTTGAATGAAAAAAGTTGAGTGAGGGAAAAACTAAAAATATACGGTAATGAAAAAGTAAAAACCGTGAAGTTGTCAGGTAGCAAAGTAAGATTGGCAACAAAACGCACAGCAGCACGTAAACAAGTCTGCAAGTTCACTGACAAACAGTAATACACTGCCTGGGTAGTCCACTGTCAAACAGAAATACACTGCCTGGGTAGTTCACTGTCAAACAGTAATACACTGCCTGGGTAGTCCACCGTCAAACAGAAATACACTGCCTGGGTAGTTCACTGACAAACAGTAATACACTGCCTGGGTAGTCCACCGTCAAACAGAAATACACTGCCTGGGTAGTCCACCGTCAAACAGAAATACACTGCCTGGGTAGTCCACTGTCAAACAGTAATACACTGCCTGGGTAGGCCACTGTCAAACAGTAATACACTGCCTGGGTAGTTCACTGTCAAACAGTAATACACTGCCTGGGTAGTTCATTGACAAACAGTAATACACTACCTGGGTAGTTCACTGCCAAACAGTAATACACTGCCTGGAACAGTAATACACTGCCTGGGTAGTCCACTGTCAAACAGTAATACACTGCCTGGGTAGTTCACTGTCAAACAGTAATACACTGCCTGGGTAGTTCACTGTCAAACAGTAATACACTGCCTGGAACAGTAATACACTGCCTGAGTAGTCCACTGTCAAACAGTAATACACTGCCTGGGTAGTTCACTGTCAAACAGTAATACACTGCCTGGGTAGTTCACTGTCAAACAGTAATACACTGCCTGGAACAGTAATACACTGCCTGGGTAGTCCACTGTCAAACAGTAATACACTGCCTGGGTAGTCCACTGACAAACAGTAATACACTGCCTGGGTAGTTCACTGTCAAACAGTAATACACTGCCTGGAACAGTAATCCACTGCCTGGGTAGTCCACTGTCAAACAGTAATACACTGCCTGGGTAGTCCACTGACAAACAGTAATACACTGCCTGGGTAGTTCACTGTCAAACAGTAATACACTGCCTGGAACAGTAATACACTGCCTGGGTAGTCCACTGTCAAACAGTACTACACTGCCTGGGTAGTTCACTGACAAACAGTAATACACTGCCTGGGTAGTTCACTTTCAAATAGTAATACACTGCCTGGGTAGTTCACTATCAAACAGTAATACACTGCCTGGGTAGTTCACTGACAAACAGTAATACACTGCCTGGGTAGTCCACCGTCAAACAGAAATATACTGCCTGGGTAGTCCACCGTCAAACAGAAATACACTGCCTGGGTAGTCCACTGTCAAACAGTAATACACTGCCTGGGTAGGCCACTGTCAAACAGTAATACACTGCCTGGGTAGTTCACTGTCAAACAGTAATACACTGCCTGGGTAGTTCACTGTCAAACAGTAATACACTGCCTGGGTAGTTCACTGACAAACAGTAATACACTGCCTGGGTAGTCCACCGTCAAACAGAAATACACTGCCTGGGTAGTCCACTGTCAAACAGTAATACACTGCCTGGGTAGGCCACTGTCAAACAGTAATACACTGCCTGGGTAGTTCACTGTCAAACAGTAATACACTGCCTGGGTAGTTCATTGACAAACAGTAATACACTACCTGGGTAGTTCACTGCCAAACAGTAATACACTGCCTGGAACAGTAATACACTGCCTGGGTAGTCCACTGTCAAACAGTAATACACTGCCTGGGTAGTTCACTGTCAAACAGTAATACACTGCCTGGGTAGTTCACTGTCAAACAGTAATACACTGCCTGGAACAGTAATACACTGCCTGAGTAGTCCACTGTCAAACAGTAATACACTGCCTGGGTAGTTCACTGTCAAACAGTAATACACTGCCTGGGTAGTTCACTGTCAAACAGTAATACACTGCCTGGAACAGTAATACACTGCCTGGGTAGTCCACTGTCAAACAGTAATACACTGCCTGGGTAGTCCACTGACAAACAGTAATACACTGCCTGGGTAGTTCACTGTCAAACAGTAATACACTGCCTGGAACAGTAATACACTGCCTGGGTAGTCCACTGTCAAACAGTAATACACTGCCTGGGTAGTCCACTGACAAACAGTAATACACTGCCTGGGTAGTTCACTGTCAAACAGTAATACACTGCCTGGAACAGTAATACACTGCCTGGGTAGTCCACTGTCAAACAGTACTACACTGCCTGGGTAGTTCACTGACAAACAGTAATACACTGCCTGGGTAGTTCACTTTCAAATAGTAATACACTGCCTGGGTAGTTCACTATCAAACAGTAATACACTGCCTGGGTAGTTCACTGACAAACAGTAATACACTGCCTGGAACAGTAAAACACTGCCTGGGTAGTCCACTGTCAAACAGTAATACAATGCCTGGGTAGTTCACTATCAAACAGTAATACACTGCCTGGGTAGTTCACTATCAAACAGTAATACACTGCCTGGGTAGTTCACTGACAAACAGTAATACACTGTCTGGGTAGTCCACCGTCAAACAGTAATACACTACCTGGGTAGTTCACTGTCAAACAGTAATACACTGCCTGGAACAGTAATACACTGCCTGGGTAGTTCACTGTCAAACAGTAATACACTGCCTGGGTAGTTCACTGACAAAGAGTACTACACTGCCTGGGTAGTTCACTGTCAAACAGTAATACACTGCCTGGGTAGTTCACTGTCAAACAGTAATACACTGCCTGGGTAGTCCACTGACAAACAGTAATACACTACCTGGGTAGTTCACTGTCAAACAGTAATACACTTCCTGGGTAGTCCACTGACAAACAGTAATACACTACCTGGGTAGTTCACTGTCAAACAGTAATACACTGCCTGGAACAGTAATACACTGCCTGGGTAGTCCACAGTCAAACAGTAATACACTGCCTGGGTAGTCCACAGACAAACAGTAATACACTACCTGGGTAGTCCACTGACAACCAGTAATACACTGCCTGGAACAGTAATACACTGCCTGGGTAGTCCACTGTCAAACAGTAATACACTGCCTGGGTAGTTCACTGTCAAACAGTAATACACTGCCTGGGTAGTCCACTGACAAACAGTAATACACTGCCTGGAACAGTAATACACTGCCTGGGTAGTCCACCGTCAAACAGTAATACACTGCCTGGGTAGTTCACTGTCAAACAGTAATACACTGCCTGGGTAGTCCACTGTCAAACAGTAATACACTACCTGGGTAGTCCACTGTCAAACACTGCATTCACTCCCACTCAGAGGACAATATGAGAGGCTAAACACTGATGTAAAATAATACATTTAGCTATTGGTGGATTATAACTGCAAGTCATCCCTTTACATACAATGATATAATACATGGCGATTAGATACTTGGTAAAAGGCCCTAGTCTTCAGCTTGTTTGGTTAATTGCATGTATTGGTAGTGGGGCTAGGTCACTGTTGTTGTGCCTGTAATCAGTGGGGGTCGAGCCCTGGTGGTGGAAGCCACCTGCGTTACATTGGTGCCATGACATGGATTACTAAAGGCTGCCGTGGATAGGTCGAGCGAACGTGGGAGGTCAGAGTCGTATGCAAAACAATGACAGGTGATAGGTTCTACAGCAACCCACACATGCACCCGCCCCATTCTATCCACAGACACATACTCAAAGGACTGTCAGTACAGTATGACTGTACTTTTGTGACTCACACACTGCACAGTCGATCCCTCTCTTGACAGAATGAGGTGTGTAATCTTGTCGGGATTATCCCTAATCTGGTTTCTAGGTTAACATTCCATCAGACCAACATGCCCCCAGAGACACATAGGTCACACACACAGATCAGCAGCCCCCTAAGGAGACATGCCACACAGACGCGAGTGCGCACACACTCATCTGTTTGCTTAAACACACACATATTGAGATGAACATCCAACAGACAGGGTCTTCCATTTCAGCACACACTCAACCAGCTTGGATTCATGACATCAAAGCAGAACAAGGATCTAATGTTCTAAATGAATGAACCTAAAAGTGATGTCTTGTTTATTCTCATTCTCTTCTGAATAGCAGAGTTCTATGAGTCAGTATATTGTACCTTACCTTGTGTGATGAGTATTATCTGTCTAAACCAACCCACAACATGTATTGCAATTTCAGAAGTATTTCTCAAAATCTAAATTGTCTATAAACATATCATGTTGCATAGCCTTGTTATTAACTCTCTTCCTTCCCTCCCTCTCTCTTCTCTCTCACTTATCTCTCGCTCTCTTTTCTCTCTCCCTCCCACTTCTCTCTTCTCTGTCCCTCTCTAACTCTCTCTCCCTCTATATTGCTCTCTCTCTCCATCCTTTAAGACAAAAGGTCTATGTTTTGTGATATGAATAAACTTCCAAACCCATCCCCTCTGTTATGTTTTGATAGCCGTGGCCTTTGACCCTGCCGTTGGAATGTGCATGTGAGAGAAGATGGAGACAGATGGGGGAGAGGGGAGGGGAGGTTTCTCCACACAGCAAAACCTGTCAACCGAAGAACAAAAACACTGTGGAATCTGACCAAAGGGGCACTGAGCTATATCAAATGGGTGTGTGTGTGTTAGTGCTGTGTTAGTGGTGTGTTTCGGGGGAGGGGAGAGGGGGAACATGGTGGTTGTAATGGTGGATGTAATTAGAATGTTGTGACCAGTGACAAGCTATATTGTGGGGCCCCAGGCCTCTCTCCCCTCCCGGGCCCCTCTGGTTCCCTCTGTTCAACCTTAGCACCCCTCCATGGTACCATGATGATGCACCACATCATATAGAATACTGCTGGTAATGACTGAATTATCAGATTACTGAAGAGCAGCTCAAAAGTAATGTCACCCTGACAGAGCTGTGTGTAAGCAGGTCTGCAGGTTATAAACACAATGCCCACCCTCCATGCCCAATGCACGAGCACACACACACAACCCGTCTGTATGTGTGTCTCAGATGTGCCCCCCCCCCCCGGCCTGTTTGTCTCTGGTGTGTCTGTTTGTCCCACTCTATGCCAAGCACATCCACCCTCAAATCAAATCTGCTCTCAAAGGTCAGCAGCCCCCGACAGCACAGACACACAGAGCCTCACAACACCTTGCCCCAATACTCAACAGGCTTAGTCATATCAGCCTGGATGTCTCACTCCATCTCACTCCTCACTCCCTCCTTTCCTCTCTCTTATTCACTTCTTCTCCCTCTCTCTCTCCTGTATGCAGTCTTCTCACTCTCTCTCCTGAATGCAGTCTTCTCCCTTCTCCTGTATGCAGAATCCCTCTCTCTCTCTCCTGTATGCAGTCTTCTCCCTCTCTCTCTCTCCTGTATGCAGTCTTCTCCCTCTCTCTCTCTCTCCTGTATGCAGTCTTCTCCCTCTCTCTCTCTCCTGTATGCAGTCTTCTCCCTCTCTCTCTCTCCTGTATGCAGTCTTCTCCCTCTCTCTCTCTCCTGTATGCAGTCTTCTCCCTCTCTCTCTCTCCTGTATGCAGTCTTCTCCCTCTCTCTCTCTCCTGTATGCAGTCTTCTCCCTCTCTCTCTCTCCTGTATGCAGTCTTCTCCCTCTCTCTCTCTCCTGTATGCAGTCTTCTCCCTCTCTCTCTCTCCTGTATGCAGTCTTCTCCCTCTCTCTCTCTCCTGTATGCAGTCTTCTCCCTCTCTCTCTCTCCTGTATGCAGTCTTCTCCCTCTCTCTCTCTCCTGTATGGAGTCTTCTCCCTCTCTCTCTCTCCTGTATGCAGTCTTCTCCCTCACACACACACACACACACACACACACACACACACACACACACACACACACACACACACACACACACACACACACACACACACACACACACACACACACACACACACACACACACACACACACACACACTCTGTCTCTCTCTCTCTCTTCTCTTCCAGACTTAGAGGTAATAAGTCAATCAGGCAATCTCTGTTCGTCTTTCTACTGTACTTTTAATGCAGTCTTACAATTGATTTAATTAAGGCTGACCTGTGACCTCATTAACCTTGTCTGCTCTGTCTCTGTCTTTGTCTCTGCTGTGTGAGCCACAGCTTTAGACTGAGCAGTAATTGCACTCATCAGATTGACACATGTTCCTCCTTTCTCCTCTCCTCTAATCTCTTCAAAGTTTTATGCCATGTATATTCCCTTTTTACAAGCTGTGTGTGGGTGCATGCTTGAAAGTCAGTGTGCTTGTGTGTATGTTTGTGTCTGACTGTGTGTTGATGTATCACTTCCTATGACAAAGCTTTCTTTCACTGTACATCTCTCTCAAGCCTCCTTCATGTGTCTGGGAAGGCCACCATATCTTCCTAACACTTTCTTTCCTATCATCCCCCATCATGTCTAGCATGCTCTGCTGTCTGCATCTCTCTTTCCTCTGTCACTCCCTCCATCTCTCTCTCACCTTCTTCCTCTGCTGTCTGCATCTCTCTTTCCTCTGTCACTCCCTCCATCTCTCTCTCACCTTCTTCCTCTGCTGTCTGCATCTCTCTTTCCTCTGTCACTCCCTCCATCTCTCTCTCACCTTCTTCCTCTGCTGTCTGCATCTCTCTTTCCTCTGTTACTCCCTCCATCTCCTTTCTCATCTTCTTCCTCTGCTGTCTTCATCTCTCTTTCCTCTGTCACTCCCTCCATCTCTCTCTCACCTTCTTCCTCTGCTGTCTGCATCTCTCTTTCCTCTGTCACTCCCTCCATCTCTCTCTCACCTTCTTCCTCTGCTGTCTGCATCTCTCTTTCCTCTGTCACTCCCTCCATCTCTCTCTCACCTTCTTCCTCTGCTGTCTGCATCTCTCTTTCCTCTGTTACTCCCTCCATCTCCTTTCTCATCTTCTTCCTCTGCTGTCTTCATCTCTCTTTCCTCTGTCACTCCCTCCATCTCCTCTCTCTTACCTTCTTCCTCTGCTGTTTTCATCTCTCTTCCCTCTGTCACTCCCTCCATCTCCTCTCTCTCTCCTTTTTCCTCTGTGTCACTGGTTCTATTAAAATATGTCTGTTATTTTCTCCCTATACGACTCTTGAACAAAAAGAGATGCTAGTATGTGTTTTGTTTGTGGGACGATAAGAAAATACTTATACTTATGTAAATGAGAGCGAGAAAAGCTTGAATTCATCATTTGCATATACCCTCTCTTTCCTCTGTCACTCCCTCCATCTCTCTCTCACCTTCTTCCTCTGCTGTCTGCATCTCTCTTTCCTCTGTCACTCCCTCTATTAAAAGATGTCTGTTATTTTCTCCCTATACGACTCTTGAACAAAAAGAGATGCTAGTATGTGTTTTGTTTGTGGGACGATAAGAAAATACTTATACTTATGTAAATGAGAGCGAGAAAAGCTTGAATTCATCATTTGCATATACCCTATGTGTGTAGTTGTGTGTCTGGTCCATGTTTGTGTTTTTGTCTCGGCACCACAACCGTGGTTTGGGATTGAGTGTGTCTGTACTTCTTGTGTGTGTATGTGTGTGTGTGTGTGTGTGTGTGTGTGTGTGTGTGTGTGTGTGTGTGTGTGTGTGTGTGTGTGTGTGTGTGTGTGCGCGTGCGTGTGCGTGTGGCAGAAATGGTTTGGGAGTTTGCCCTACATTCTGTTCTAACCCAGTTCACTCAGCTAGAATGTTGTGCTCTCTGTATCTCCCCATGGCACATCAGCAGAATTAGCCAAATGTGCCCAACTGAGCTCAGCACAGCACTAAACTGTGTCAACTGAAGGGCGGCCATCCCTCCACACTCATACTCAATGCAGCCACCTAGGACCTGCGTTAATGCGCCTGTGTGTGTGTGTGTGTGTGTGTGTGTGTGTGTGTGTGTGTGTGTGTGTGTGTGTGTGTGTGTGTGTGTGTGTGTGTGTGTGTGTGTGTGTGTGTGTGTGTGTGTGTGTGTGATTGTGGTTTTGCTGTGATGGCCATTCTTTGCAGTTCTTTACATCCCCCTGCTGTCTTTGTTTGGTACTGCTACTGTAATTTGTCGCCCTACAAAATTACGCACAATGTCAAACCTGGATTCACACAATTAGGGCTCTATTTTCGGGTGGCGTTATGGCAGCGCTAGTGTTAAACTGGCACTTTCCAGCCTTAACGCCAGGTTCGGCAATTTACCTGTCTTATATCAGCTCGCTTGCGCTCAGTTGGGCGGGTGGAAATATTTTTGCGGTGTGTCCTTAAAACAATTATCCAAAGTGCTAATTTCAGGCAACTCTGATAGTGATATTTAAGACCAACCAAATGCTGGTTTTATCGCTAACGCAGTTTGACCACGGAAACGCAGCCTATCCAGTCGTGACGCACAATGCCCTTATGCGCATGGAACTAGAGTAGCCTAATGTGCTTTTGGTGCCTATTTAGAAACATAAAAAACAAATGTTTTTTACCATTTCATTTAATTTGAAAAGAAAAACAAGCATAGCCTCCCCTCCTCTCGTTGAAGGGTTTGTTTTTGTCTGCCCAACGCAACCGCGAACTAGTCAAGACTGTCCAGAAAGGGTTTGGCTCCTGAGACCGCTTGGAAATAAATCTTAATCACCAAAGCTTTATTAAAATATCAAGTTTGAGAGGAGTATAACAGTGAACTCACATGTCCATCTATGCATTGTAAGCAGGCCCACATTATTTTAGCCATACAGGTCCCGTTCTAGACGTTCGTAAACCCCCCCTGCCTATCATGAAACGATAGATGAGAATGTTTCTGTAACCTGTAAAAATGGCTTGTTTTCCCAAGCACATGTTCAAAATGTGCACATGTTCAAAAAGCAGTCCATTAGGCCGGCTTTAACGAAGGCTGGTTCACTTATTTATTTATTGTTGTTGTTTAAAGAAAAGTATTTCTTATTTTTGTTTAATTGTATTACAACCAAGCTTATTAGAATGATTCACCTCCCTGGTTTTATGGTGACAACGTCCGTGGCGCTCTTGCAATGCAACTTCTGGAGATGTGTGAACGCGATCTGATCTGTAAAATGGGTTTGATTATGTTCATAAAACATAGGCCTATTGGGGAGCAGTATAACGGTGGTTGGACATTCTCCCTTTCTATTTATATTGGATATTTTTCCAGCTACCGTGAAAAGTTTTCATGTGTGTAAAACCCTCCAAACCCTCCATAGGGTTTTAATCATATATGTCTTTGGGAAGCAATCATGGTGCCAGGAAATGTATTTAGACATAGCCTATTTAGAACAAGTTGTTGTTTCGTTTTGTTTAGAATTTGATTCGAATTATTCACTCTCTTTTTAGTTAATTTAATCTTGCTTATTTACAACATTTCGAATTTCCATGCTCAGCCATAATGCAATTTGCAGTAGGCCTAGCTCCTATTTCAGTGTGAATTCTATGTATATATTTCAACATGGAGCCATGCAATTACTTAGAACAATGTGGATTGCAAACAGGTTCAAGTTAACATATTTAGCAAAGATGGGATAGGTCTACATTTTGTTATTTTGTTTCTGTAAACTGTGTAACAAACTATATGTCAAAAACAGTTCTGCAGGAGGGGTGAAGTCAGGCGCAGGAGACTCAGGTACGTGAAACACATTGAATGAAGAATGAAAGTCCAAAGAACCGAACTGACAAGGCAGGGTAAAAATAATTCCAAACAAGACAAACACAGTCTAGGAAAATGTAGCGGGACGCAGCCCAGCAACCCTAATGCCAAAAACACGTAACGTATTTTAAGGACAAGAATAATAATCCCTCAACCTACAACAACAGACACGAAACAATCGTGTTTCACGTACAACCCCAAACACAAAACAGACTAAATACCCCACTAATTACTAAACACAAAACAGGTGCTACCCTAACCAGACATTACCAAACGAAACAGAAAAGGAATTGGTGGCAGCTAGTAGGCCCGGCGACGACGAGCGCCGAGCGCCGCCCGAATGGGGAGAGGCGCCACCTGTGGACGTTGTGACAGTACCCCCACCCCCGACGTGCAGATCCCGCAGCACGCTGACGCCGGCCTTCGAGGAAGACCCGGAGGGCGAGGCGCAGGGCGATCCAGATGGAGGCTGTGGAACTCCCGCAACATTGCAGGATCCAAGATGTCCTCCACCGGTACCCAGCACCTCTCCTCCGGACCGTACCCCTCCCAATCCACGAGGTACTGCAGGCCCCCAACCCGACACCTGGAGTCCAAGATGGACCGGACTGTGTACGCCGGGGCCCCCCCGATGTCCAAGGGGGGCGGAGGGACCTCCCGCACCTCAGCGTCCTGCAGTGGACCAGCTACCACCAGCCTGAGGAGAGACACATGAAACGAGGGGTTAATGCGGTAATACGAAAAGAGCTGCAACCTATAACACACCTCGTTTATTCTCCTCAGGACTTTGAACGGCCCCACAAATCGCGGACCCAACTTCCGGCAGGGCAGGCAGAGGGGCAGGTTCTGAGTCGAGAGCCAGACCCTGTCTCCCGGAGTGAACACGGGGGCCTCACTGCGGCGGCAGTTAGCGCTCTCCTTGTGCCGTCCCACAGCCCGTTTAAGGGATTCCTGGATGGCACTCCTGGTCTCCTTAGAGCGCTGTACCCAGTCTTCCACCACAGGAGCTTCAGTCTGGCTCTGATGCCAGGGCACCAGAACCGGCTGGTAACCCAACCCCACCTGAAAGGGCGACAGGTTAGTGGAGGAGTGGCGAAGAGAGTTCTGCGCCAACTCGGCCCACGGTACAAACCTCGCCCACTCTCCCGGCAGGTCCTGGCAATAGGACCGCAGAAACCTGCCCACATCCTGGTTAATTCTTTCTACCTGCCCATTACTTTCGGGGTGAAAACCCGAGGTCAAACTGACTGAAACCCCCAGTCGCTCCATAAATGCCCTCCACACTTGGGACGTGAACTGGGGACCTCGATCAGAGACGATGTCCTCAGGCACCCCGTAGTGCCGGAAGACATGCGTAAATAGGGCCTCCGCGGTCTGTAGGGCCGTAGGAAGACCGGGCAAAGGGAGTAGATGGCAGGACTTAGAGAACCGATCCACAACAACCAGGATCGTGGTGATCCCCTGAGACGGTGGGAGATCCGTGAGGAAATCCACCGACAGGTGAGACCATGGCCGCTGTGGAACGGGGAGGGGCTGTAATTTCCCTCTAGGCAGGTGTCTAGGCGCCTTACACTGGGCGCACACCGAACAGGAAGAGACATAGAGCCTCACGTCCTACACCAAAGTGGGCCACCAGTACTTCCTTCTAAGACCCCGCACTGTCCGCTCAACCCCAGGATGACCCGAGGAGGGTAGCGTGTGCGCCCACCGGATCAGGCGATCGCGGACACCGAGCGGGACGTACTTCCGCCCTGCGGGACATTGAGGGGGAGTGGGTTCTGACCCCAATGCCCGCTCGATGTCCGCATCCACCTCCCAGACCACCGGTGCCACCAGACAGGAGGCTGGCAGTATGGGAGTGGGGTCGATGGACAACTCCTCGGCGTCGTGGAGGCGAGACAGTGCATCTGGATGTACTCCAGATTATGGTGATCAGTCCAGATGAGGAAAGGGTGTTGCGCCCCCTCTAGCCAATGTCTCCACACCTTCAGGGCTCTGACCACGCTAGCAACTCCCTGTCCCTCACATCATAGTTACGCTCCGCCGGACTCAGCTTCTTAGAAAAGAAAGGACAGGGGCGAAGCTTGGGGGCGCGCCCGAACGCTGCGACAACACAGCTCCAACCCCTGCCTCGGACGCGTCCACCTCCACTATGAATGGCCGGGTGAGCCAGCACCGGAGCATCGGTAAACAGGGCCTTAAGCCGACAAAAGGCTCTGTTCGCCTTTGCCGACCACTGCAGCCGCACCGGGCCCCCCTTCATCAGTGAGGTAATGGGAGCCGCCACCTGCCCAAAGCCCCGGATAAACCTCCGGTAGTAATTGGCAAACCATAAGAACCGCTGCACCTCCTTAAAACCTCTTACATCTAGACGTTCCGCTAGCGGAACACCTGCTCCAATATCCAATGATGGGCGTGGCGCGAAATACAAAGTCCTCGAAAATCCAAAAACTTCAATTTTTCAAACATATGACTATTTTACACCATTTAAAGACAAGACTCTCCTTTATCTAACCACACTGTCCGATTTCAAAAAGGCTTTACAGCGAAAGCAAAACATTAGATTATGTCAGCAGAGTACCCAGCCAGAAATAATCAGACACCCATTTTTCAAGCTAGCATATAATGTCACAAAAACCAAAACCACAGCTAAATGCAGCACTAACCTTTGATGATCTTCATCAGATGACACTCCTAGGACATTATGTTATACAATACATGCATGTTTTGTTCAATCAAGTTCATATTTATATCAAAAAACAGCTTTTTACATTAGCATGTGACGTTCAGAACTAGCATACCCACCGAAACTTCCGGTGAATTTACTAAATTACTCACGATAAACGTTCACAAAAAACATAACAATGATTTTAAGAATTATAGATACAGAACTCCTTTATGCAATCGCTATGTCCGATTTTAAAATAGCTTTTCGGTGAAAGCACATTTTGCAATATTCTGAGTAGATAGCTCTCCATCACAGGCTAGCTATTTTGACACCCACCAAGTTTGGCCCTCACCAAACTCAGATTTACTATAAGAAAAATTGGATTACCTTTGCTGTTCTTCGTCAGAATGCACTCCCAGGTCTTCTACTTCGATAACAAATGTTGGTTTGGTTCCAAATAATCCATAGTTATATCCAAATAGCGGCGTTTTGTTGTGCGTTCAAGACACTATCCGAAGGGTGACGAAGGGTGACGCGCCCGGCGCGTTTCGTGACAAAAAATGTCAAAATATTCCATTACCGTACTTCGAAGCATGTCAAACGCTGTTTAAAATCAATTTTTATGCGATTTGTCTCGTAAAAAAGCGATAATATTCCGACCGGGAGTTGTTGTTTTCGTTCAAATACTGAAAATAAAAACATGGAGTCTTCTCGTGCACGCGCCCCCAGTCTCATTGTTCTCTGATCGACCACTATCCAAATGCGCTACTGTTTTTCAGCCATGGCCTGCAAAGTCATCATTCAACATTCTGCCGCCTTCTGAGAGCCTATGGGAGCCGTAGGAAGTGTCACATTACAGCAGAGATCCTCAGTTTTCAATAAAGAGAGTGTAGAAGGTCAAGAAATGGTCAGAGAGGGCACTTCCTGTAAGGAATCTTCTCAGGTTTTGGCCTGCCAAATGAGTTCTGTTATACTCACAGACACCATTCAAACAGTTGTAGAAACTTTGTAGTGTTTTCTATCCAAAGCTAATAATTATATGCATATTCTAGTTTCTGGGCAGGAGTAATAATCAGATTAAATCGGGTACATTTTTTATCCGGCCGTGAAAATACTGCCCCCTATCCATAACAAGTTAACCGTGGTCGGAGTCGGCCAATTACGCACGGCCGAAATGCGGTCACATTCCATCACCACCCCGGATGTGGAAATGCGATACCCCAGAAAAGAGACTGCTCGTTTGGAGAACTCACACTTCTCAGCCTTGACGTACAAGTCATGCTCCACCAGTCGCCCAAGCACTTTACGCACCAGAGACACATGCTCGGCGCGTGTGGCGGAGTAGATCAGAATGAATGTCATCGATGTACACCACCACACGCTGACCGAGCAGGTCCCGGAGGATCTCATCCACAAAGGATTGGAAGACGGCTGGAGTATTCTTTAACCCATACGACATGACGAAGCACTCATAATGGCCAGATGTAGTACTAAATGCGGTTTTCCACTCGTCCCCATCTCGGATACGCACCAAATTGTACGCGCTCCTGAGATCCAATTTTGTGAAGAAGCGCGCCCCGTGAAATGACTCCACCACCGTAGCGATGAGAGGTAGCGGGTAACTGAAACTCACCGTGATGGCATTTAGACCTCTATAGTCAATGCCCGGACGCAAACCTCCCTCCTTCTTCACAAAAAAGAAGCTCGAGGTGACAGGTGATTTGGATGGCCGAATGTATCCCTGCCTCAAGGACTCAGTGACGTATGTCTCCATAGCCACTGACTCCTCCTGAGACAGAGGATACACGTGATTCCTGGGATATGCAGTGTTAACCTGGAGGTTTATCGCACAATCTCCTCGTTGATGAGGTGATAACTGAGTCGCCTTCGGCGATAGCCAAATTTGCATACTCTGAGGGAATGTGCACGGTAGAGACTTGGTCTGGACTCTCCACCATAGTAGCACCGATGGAAACCCCTATACACCTGCCCGAGCACTCCCTCGACCACCCCTTAAGAGCCCTCTGTCTCCACGAAATTTGGGGATTGTGAGTGGCTAGCCAGGGAATTCACGGTACCACTGGAAATGCCGGGGAGTCAATGAGGAAGAGGCTGATACGCTCCTCGTGACCCCCCCCCACATCACCATAACCAGTGGTGCAGTGACTTCCCTAACCAGGCCCGACCCAAGTGGTCGACTGTCTAGGACGTGCACGGGGAAGGGTTGATCCAACTGGATCAGGGAAATCCCTAACTTATAGGCAACCCCACGGCCCATAAAACTCCCAGCCGCGCCTGAATCGACTAGCACCTTATACTGGGAGTGCGGGGAAAACTCAGGAAAAGAAACTAAGGCATGCATGTGGCCGACAGGGGGCTCTGGGTGAGACTGGTGCTGACTCACCTGGGGTGTCGACGTGGTACTCTGCCTGCCCTCTGAACTCCCAGGCGAGCCTCTCCAGCACCGGTCGGCAGTGTGCCCTCTGCGACCACAGTGGGCACAGGAGAGCCCCCCCCCCTCCGGTCCTCCTAGCTGCAGCCCCCCCATCTCCATGGGCGTTGGAGCAGGAGGACTGGGAGGCGGAATGAAAAGGGCCCGAGGAGAACGCCCACGGGCAGCCAGCAGGTTGTCCAGTCTGAGGGACAGATCGATGAGCTGGTCCAGGGTGATGGTAGTGTCCCAACATGCCAGCTCCCGGCGGACATCCTCCCTCAGGCTACAGCGGTAGTGGTCAATGAGGGCCCTCTCATTCCACCCCGCTCCAGCGGCTAGGGTCCGGAACTCCAACGTGAAGTCCTGTGCACTCCTCGTCTCCTATCTCAGGTGGAACAGTCGCTCACCCGCCGCTTTGCCCTCCGGGGGATGATCGAATACCACCCGGAAGCGGCGGGTGACTCCGGGTAGTCGTCCCTGGCTGAATCTGGACCCTCCCAGATGGCGTTGGCCCACTCCAGGGCTCTACCCGTGAGACAAGAGACGAGGGCACTCACCCTCTCCTCTCCCGAGGGAGTGGGGTGAACGGTCGCCAGGTACAGCTCCAGCTGGAGTAGGAACCCCTTACACCCAGCGGCCATCCCATCGAACTCCCTCGGGAGCGCGAGCTTAATCCCACTCGGGCTGGACTCCGTCGGCGCTGAGGGGGGCGCAGGGTGGTGGACAGTAGCTGGAGTAGGTGGAGGAGCACGTCTCTCCCAATTCTCCAGGTGCGCCAACACCTGATCCATCGCAGCCCCCAATCGATGAAGGATGTTGGCGTGTTGGTTGACCTGTTCCTCCACGTACGGGGCTGGCACTTCGGCTCCTGCTGACTCCATATATTTGGTGCGGGATTCGGTCAAAAACAGTTCTGCAGGAGGGGTGAAGTCAGGCGCAGGAAACTCAGGTACATGAAACACGTTTAATGAAGAATAAAAGTCCAAAGAACCGAGCTGACAAGGCAGGGTAAAAATAATTCCAAACAAGACAAACACAGTCTAGGAAAATGTAGCGGGATGCAGCCCAGCAACCCTACATAAAATACCTTAAATACACAACTTGAAGCAACCACAAATTTTGCCATGGAGCACATTCTGATTGGCAAGTGAGGGGCCAAGCCTCGACCCACCCGCAACTTGTTTATTCATCAAAGAAGAGCTCAATGACTTTCAACATGGCACCATCATAGGATGCCACCTTTCCAACAAGTCAGTTTGGCAAATTCCTGCCCTGCCAGAGCTGCCTCGGTCAACTGTAAGTGCTGTAATTGTGAAGTGGAAACGTCTAGGAGCAACAACGGCTCAGCCGCAAAGTGGCCACACAGGCTCACAGAATGGGCTCGCCGAGTGCTGAAACGCATAGCGCGTAAAAATTGTATGTCCTCGGTTGCAACACTCAGTACCGAGTTCCAAACTGCCTCTGGAAGCAACGTCAGTACAATAACTGTTCGTCGGGAGATTCATGACATGGGTTTCCATGGCCAAGCAGCCACACACAAGCCTAATATCACCATGCGCAATGTCAAGCGTCGGCTGGAGTGGTGTAAAGCTCGCCGCCATTGGACTCTAGAACAGTGGAAACGCTTTCTCTGGAGTAATGAATCACGCTTCACCATCTGGCAGTCTGACGGATGAATCTGGGTTTGGCGGATGATAGGAGAACACTACCTGCCCCAAGGCATAATGCCAATTGTGTCAGGAATCCCACTTCCTGAGTCTGTTTTCTGCCTGAGCTGACTGTTTTTTGTTTTGGAGTCTGTTTCCTGAGGTTCCTGAATGCACCCTGTCTGGTTGCCAGGCGACGAAGCTAGGCAGGAGAACTCTTGATTACCCGCACCTGCATCTCATCAGCCATCTACACACCTGGTCCTGATCATCACCTCTTCTCTTCATAAGACCTGACCTGACATCCATTCCCTGCCGGATCGTTAGCAATGAACAGTATGTTGTGTTAGCGTATCAGCCTCATGTTACAAGAGTTAGTTTTGTTCTTCTGTACTTTTTGCCGGTTACTCACCCCCGTTTACTCTGTCTACAGTCATCCTCCCGGAACATTCAACTCCCTTGCCTGGCCGTCGGTGGTTTCAGTGACATCATTGGATCTGTCTATTCACTCTGATCAACTCACCTCTGCTACCACTCCGTCTCCTGGATTATTCTATTTTCACCTCGAGACTGTAAATAAATACTCACCTTCATTTTACTCACCTTGTCCTGGTCTGCTTCTGGGTTCAGCTTTAGAGAATCGTGACAAATTGTAATGTTTGGTGGAGGAGGAATAATGGTCTGGGGCTGTTTTACATGGTTCGGGCTAGGCCCCTTAGTTCCAGTGAAGGGAAATCTTAATGCTACAGAATACCATGACATTCTAGACGATTCTGTGCTTCCAACTTTGTGGCAACAGTTTGGGGAAGGCCCTTTCCTGTTTCAGCATCAATCAATCAATCAAATTGTATTGGTCACATACACATATTTAGCAGATGTTATTGCGGTTGTAGGGAAATGCTTGTGTTCCTAGCTCCAACAGTGCCGTAATATCTAACAATTCACAACAATACACAAATTTAAAGTAAAAGAATGGAGTTAAGAAATATATAAATATTAGGACGAGCAATGTCGGAGTGACATTGACTAAAATATAGTAGAATGAGTAAAGTAGTATGTAAACATTATTAAAGTGACTAGTGTTCCATTATTAAAGTGACCAGTGATTCCATGTCTATGTATATAGGGCAGCAGCTTCTAAGGTGCAGGGTTGAGTAACCGGATGGTAGCTGGCTAGTGATGGCTATTTAACAGTCTGATGGCCTTGAGATAGAAGCTATTTTCAGTCTCTCGGTCCCAGCTTTGATGCACCTGTACTGATCTCGCCTTCTGGATGGTAGCGGGGTGAACAGGCCGTGGCTTGGGTGGTTGTAACCTTGATGATCTCTTTGGCCTTCCAGTGACATCGGGTGCTGTAGGTGTCCTGGAGTGCAGGCAGTGTGCCCCCGGTGATGCGTTGGGCAGACCGCACCACCCTCTGGAGAGCCCTGTGGTTGCGAGCAGTGCTGTTGCCGTATCAGGCGGTGATACAGGCTGTCTCGTCATTGTTGGTAATCAGGCCTACAACTGTTGTGTCATCTGCAAACTTGATGATTGAGTTGGAGGAATGCATGGCCACGTAGTCATGGGTGAACAGGGAGTACAGAAGGGGGCTGAGTACACACCTTTGGGGGGGGCCCCTGTGTTGAGGATCAGCGAAGTGGAGGTGTTGTTTCCTAACTTCACCACCTGGGGAAGTCCAGGACCTAGTTGCACAGGGCGGGGTTCAAATACAGGGCCCCAAGCTTAATGATGAGCTTGGAGGGTACTATGGTGTTGAAGGCTGAGCTATAGTCAATGAACAGCATTCTTACATAGGTATTCCTCTTGTCCAGATGGGATAAGGCAGTGTGCAGTGCGATGGCGATTGCATCGTCTGTGGATCTATTGGGGCGGTATGCAAATTTAAGTGGGTCTAGGGTGTCAGGTAAGGTAGAGATGATATGATCCTTAACTAGCATCTCAAAGCTAGTTATTTTAGTTCAGTTACCTTTGCTTTCTTGGGTACAGTAACAATGGTAGACATCCTGAAGCAAATGGAGACATCAGACTGGGATAGGGAGAGATTGAATATGTCTGTAAACACTCCAGCCTGCTGGTCTAAGCATGCTCTGAGGACGCGGTTAGGGATGTCGTCTGGGCCGGTAGCCTTGGGAGAGTTAACATGTTTAAATATCTTACTCACGTCAGCCACGGAGAACTAGAGCCCACAGTCCTTGGGAGCGGGTGGCGATGGTGGCAATGTGTTATCCTCAAAGTGGTCAAAAAAGGAGTTTAGCTTGTCCGGGAGTAAGACGTCGGTGTCCGCGACGTGGCTAGTTTTCCCTTTGTAATCCATGATTGTCTGTAAACCCTGCCACATACGTCTCATGTCTGAGCCGTTGAATTACGACTACACTTTGTCTCTGTACTGACGTTCTGCCTGTTTGATTGCCTTGGGGAGGGAATATCAAATACTGTTTGTATTCAACCATTTTTCTAGTAACCTTTCCATGGTTAAATGCGGTGGTTTGCGCTTTCAGTTTTGCACAGATGCTGCCATCTATCCACTATTTCTAATTTAGGTAGGTTTAATTAGTCACAGTGGGATCAACATTCGCTATACACTTCCATTGATTCCGATTGGTCAGACCAGTGTTGAATAGACCTTAGCACGGGTACTTCCTATTTGAGTTTTTGCCTATAGGAAGTGATGAGCAAAATGGAGTCATGATCTGATTTGCCAAAGGGAGGGTGGGGGAGGGCATTGTAGGCATCCCGGAAGTTGAAGTAGCAGTGGTCGAGTGTTTTAGCGGCATGAGTACTACAGTCAATGTGTTGATAGAACTTCGGTATCATTTTACTCAAATTTGCTTTGTTAAAATCCCCAGCTACAATAAATGCGGCCTCAGAATATGTGGTTTCCAGTTTGCACAAAGTCCAGTATAGTTCCTTGAGGGCCATCGTGTTATCGGCTTGAGGGGGAATATACACGGCTGTGACTATAACCAAAGATAATTCTCTTGGGAGGTAATACGGTCTGCATTTGATTGTGAGGTATTCTAGGTCGGGTGAACAAAAGGACTTGAGTTTCTATATGTTATCACAATCACACCATGAGTAGTTCATCATGAAACATACACCCCCACCTTCTTTATTCCTTTCTGCGCAATGTACTGAGAACCCAGCTGGCTGTCTGGACGGGGACAGTATATCCGGAGAGAGCCATGATTCCATGAAACAGAGTATGTTACAGTCCCTGATGTCTCTCTGGAAGGAGATCCTCGGCCTGAGCTCATCTACTTTATTGTCCAGAGACTAAATATTAGCAAGTAATATACTCGGAAGCGGTGAATGGTGTGCTAGAAGTCCACTCCGAATAACTCTTCTCAGCCGGCGGCATCTTGGAGCAGCCTCTGGTATAAGTTAAATTGCCCTTTGGGTAAGAACAAAGGATCCAATTCGGGCATGTCGTATTCCTGGTCATAATGCTGGTGAGTTACTGCCGCTCTGATATCCAAAAGTTATTTCCGGCTGTATGTAATAACACAAAAAACGTTCTGGGCTAATAATGTAAGAAATAACTCACAAAAAAACTTGCTTCTAGCTTAGGAGCTAGAAGCAGAGCTGCCAGGGCTGTCGGAGCCATCTTGTGATGACAATGCCTCCATGCACAAAGCAAGGTCCATACAGAAATGGTTTGTCGAGATCGGTGTGGAATAACTTGACTGGCCTGCACAGAGCCCTGACCGCAACCCCATCGAACACCTTTGGGATGAATTGCAACGCAGACTGCGAGCCAGGCCTAATCACCCAACATCAGTGCCCAACCTCACTAATGTTCTTGTGGCTGAATGGTAGAAAGTTCCCACAGCAATGTTCCAACATCTAGCGGAAAGCCTTCCCAGAAGAGTGGAGGCTGTTATAGCAGCAAAGGGGGGACCAACTCCATATTAATGTCCATGATTTTGGAATGAGATGTTCGACGAGCAGGTGTCCACATACTTTTGGTCATTTAGTGTATGTAGATATCTTTTTATGGAAAGAATACTATATTTCCCTTGACAGAGTGATGCTGAATGTAAAAAATGGCTCAACTTACCCCACTCCCCTACTAAATCACTGATATACAATTGTGTGTAAGAGCATCGAGTTTTACCCACAGCTTTCAACATAGGTTTCAGGCATAAGTCACAAAAACAGAGAGAGATTGGCAGGCACTGTGAGGGAGATAGGGACATAAAGAGTGAATGACAGACAGAGATAGAGAGACAGAAAAAAGACAGAAAAGGACAAGAAAGAAACTGAGAGATTTATATCAGCCGCTCAACCGGCAGCCGTTCGGATTCTATGACAGCCAGTCACCTGGCAATGGCATAGACAAAAGCTTGGTAACCTTGGCAACCAGATGTGTCTGTCTATCAGTCTGAGAGGAAAATTGGTAGGGGGTGATGAAGAGTGTGAGACAGAGGGGTCGAGAGGGAGAGAGACGGGACTCACAATTACAAAACACTTCAGTTAAATATGTACAACAAAACAAAGCCATCTCTTCATCTCTTCAGGTCCACCTCTTCAGCATCTCTCTCTCTCTCTCTCTCTCTCTCTCTCTCTCTCTCTCTCTCTCTCACTCTCTGTCACTCAATTTTTGTGATAGGTTGTTTTTCGATTACTGAAGGGGCTGTGTTTGTTACACTGCTGCAGGCTGGAGATGTCCAGTCTGAGTGAACATTTTTAATGTTTGATGAGACAAATCATCCTTGTGGGGATGATTGGCATGGAGTCCGTTGACCCCCAAAGCAGCCCAAGGCAGAGAGACAGGAACAGACATACAGGTTTATTTCTGCCCTGTGTTTGAATGTGTCTTTGTCTATAGTAGATGAGTCTGTCTATTTGCCGGATAGGCCTGTCTAGGTAGATCTGTCTGTTCCTGTGTCTGTCTGTCTGTCTATATCTTTTTCTCTGTCAGTCTTTCTCAGCCCCTTCGAACAACTGTATTCCCACTGCTCTGCACTTTGCTTCAACCCCACAGTAATTTCCTGTATATATTGCTTATTCATGGTCTCTAAATCATTGTACCTATCTTCAAGTAATGGTGGTGCTTTGGCCTTAAAACGTACAACACCTCCAGAGGATTTAGTAGAGTGGCAGGATTTAGTACAGTGGCAGGAGATGCAGTGAGAAAACTGTGACCTAAAGCACTTCACTAAAGTTTCTATTACACCCAGAGACTGGAGATGTCTCACACAGATAGTTAAACAAGTCCTGAAAGAGAGAGAGAAGAGAGAGAAAGAGAGAGACAATATTGGAAAAGAAAGAAATTACATTTTCTCTCTGCTTCACTTCTTTGCTCTCCTTATCTCACACTCTAGAGTGAGTATTTACCGTTGGGGCAGAAAAAAGCCTTTGCATTTCTCACAGGGCTGAGAGAGAGAGAGAGAGAGAGAGAGAGAGAGAGAGAGAGAGAGAGAGAGAGAGAGAGAGAGAGAGAGAGAGAGAGAGAGAGAGAGAGAGAGAGAGAGAGAGAGAGAGAGAGAGAGAGAGAGAGAGAGAGAGAGAGGAGAGAGAGAGAGAGAGGAGAGAGAGAGAGAGAGAGAGAGAGAGAGAGAGAGAGAGAGAGAGAGAGGAGAGAGAGAGAGAGAGAGAGAGAGAGAGAGAGAGAGAGGAGAGAGAGAGAGAGAGAGAGAGAGAGAGAGAGAGAGAGAGAGAGAGAGAGAGAGAGAGAGAGAGAGAGAGAGAATTAACTTAACTAAGCAGAGAGGAATAAAAGAGAGAGAATACATTGCATGGAGGGAAAGTGTTCATTTCTTTGCAGTGCTTCTCCACACAACAATACAAGTAGCAGACAGGCGAGAGAAAGAGGGAGGAAGCGGGGGAGGTGGATGTCAATATTTGTCCTCTAGTTCTACTGGTGGTGACAGACACATTACACAGTGTCTGAAGCCAACTCAATAACCCAGTAACACACACACACACATAAATACACACAGCCATGTATGCACACTCGCTCGCTGTCACACACGCCCACACACAAACACACACGCACACACAGACACACAGACACACCGTTGCCATGCCCTCGGCCTGCCTGTACAGTCTGTGAAAGAGATTCTTTGAGGATGACCTCCACCAAACAATACCTGTTGAGGAGGAAAGAGGTATCCTGCTAAAATGAAAATACAATTTTAAAAGCATTGAACCATCTCTTAGAAGAAAGTGATATAAGAGGTATCATATAAAACCTACTGTATTTCTTTCCACTGTATACACATTCAGGCTTTTACTATAGAGAGAAACACAACCACTACACACCTCAGATTGAAAACAGAGACTTACTGAACACACATGCATGTACAGTACGTAAACACACACTCTCTCTCATACTGTGTCATCATCTTTCTCTACTCTCTTTTCTCCCTCTCTTTCTTGCTCTGTCACACACTGTCAATTCAGTAGAAACTCATTTCTTAGCATCAACAAAGCAGCGTCCACCTGTTCAGTTCTCTATAATTGATATAGCTTCAGTAATTAGAGTCTCCTGATCAATTAACAGACAGGAGGAGATTCACATGCAAATCGGAGTGCACATCCTACAACCATGCCCACAGTTAATTTAGCATCATTATGGAGGCCCTGTGGCCATATTGTTCTGGAGGAAGAGTTGGCTGTCTGATGTATTTCAAAGGCTCTGTTTGTGTTTAGAGGGGGTGTGTGGCTGAGGGTGAGCAGCAGTAGGCTGTTTTATCTTGGGGTTAAAAGAGAGAGGAAAAGGGGCATGGGGAAAGACTAGAGCTTTTAGCCAGTCAATGATTATTAGTATCTCCTCTGGCATCTCGCTTCACTGAGAGCACATTTGTAGAGACATTAGAGTGCTCCTCCATATAGTACAGTACTTGTGTTCATGAATTACACTGCTATGAAGCCAATTAGTAGAAGCAGCATGCACACGAAAACTTTGTGTGTGTGTGGATAGGGTAGTAAAACAAGGAAAAATTCTCCCTTGTGGGGACAATTACCATGTCCCCATGAGGACAAAGGCTATTTTAGGCTTAGGGGTTAGGGTTAGGGTTAGAATTAGGGTAATGGTAAGGGGTTAGTGGTTAGGTTTAGGGTTACGGTTAGGGGTTAGGGAAAATAAGATTTTGAATGGAAATCAATTTTAGGTCCCCACAAGGATAGAAGAGCAAAACTGTGTGTGTGTCTATGCGTGTGTGTGTGCGTGCATGTGTGTTATGACATGACTGATTTGTAGGGGGATGAGTACAATGAGTGTGGCCCCTAAGGAGTCCAAAAGTATGATGGGGTCTGACGACCATACTGGCAGAGAAGGAAGAAAAAAAAGAAGAAGACTGCACTAGACCCAGCCAGACATCCCAATGCCCTCCCCCGGCTCATTGCAACCAATTACACACTTTTCTGCAACATGAAGAGATTTGGCCTCTGGATTAATCCGACCAATTGGAGGTCTGTCCCCAGTACTAATGGGGCCAATTAAACCAGCACCTGGTTTATGGTTACTAATCAGCCTGTTAGGACTCTTCATAGGCTTTTTTCACCATTTACTGACTCCTACAGAAAGGTCAACTTTACTTGTCAAATGTAGAGTGTCAGTGCTTGACATTCTCGCACAACACCAAAGGCCATGCCTTGTTAAATATCATTACGCAACTAGCAGTCAGGAAGTGGTTCTGCTCTACAGTCCTGTAAAGGGTAATGGTGATGATCATGAAAAGCACTGCAGAGGGAGACTATGTGAGAAACAACATTAAAGGGCAACAATATGCACGAAGCTCCATTTTAGCTAAAACGAAGTGACAGCTGAGAATATATCAGATTTGTGCTGGATGTGCTGAAGTGGATGCCGGCAGATCGAGATTTGGACGGTGGTTGAGTCAATCCCCAGCAGACACAGATCTGGTCTGGCTGTACGGACCTATTAAATCAAACATCATTTTGTGAATGCTGATGTCAAATGTGTCCATGAGGATTTTGGTCAGAGTGACTCGAATGAGAAGAAAACATTGTTGAGATTGCAGAGAGAATGTTACAGTGTTGTTCCAAGGCGTTTTGTTTCAAATGACGCAGGAAGAGTGTGTGTGTATATCTGTATGTATGCTGCGTGTGTGTGTGTGTGTGTGTGTGTGTGTGTGTGTGCGTGCGTGCGTGCATGAGCGTGCATCTATGAGCACCTCATCTGACATTGGTATTGTCATGACATTGGCCTGTGGGTAAGGTTTATGACCCCCCATAAATACCTTTCTCCCTTCCCCTCTCTCTCTCTGACCCTACTGAAGGACTCTCGAATAGCCTTTGTTAAATATAGAGAGTCTGGGAACATCAAACAAGTGGGGGGAAATGAACCATATTTCGGTAATAGAACCAGTTGGAAATATACCAGGTACTTAATGAGTATGGATGTCAGTTCGGTTGTCATCTGAGACATTATGACTGATGACAGGATGACAGAAACTGTACCTGGGAAAGTCTACACATTGTAGTTATTAGATTCACATGGAATTGTTGTGCAATTTAAATGTTTGATATTGAAACTGTTTGTTAGCCTCTCTGGCGCATGTGGGACGAATTCGTCCCACCTACGTAATAGCCACTGAAATCCAGTGGCGCGATTTTTGAATCGTTAGAAATACTATTACTTCAATTTCTCAAACATATGACTATTTTACAGCTATTTAAAGACAAGAATCTCGTTAATCTAACCACACTGTCCGATTTCAAAAAGGCTTTACAACGAAAGCAAAACATTAGATTATGTCAGCAGAGTGCCCAGCCAGAAATAATCAGACACCCATTTTTCAAGCTAGCATATCATGTCACATAAACCCAAACCACAGCTAAATGCAGCACTAACCTTTTATGATCTTCATCAGATGACACACCTAGGACATTGTGTTATACAATACATGCATGTCTGTTCAATCAAGTTCATATTTATATCTAAAAACAGCTTTTTACATTAGCATGTGACGTTCAGAAAAAGCATAACCCCCGCAAACTTCCGGTGAATTTACTAACAATTTGCTAAATTACTCACGATAAACGTTCACAAAAAGCATAACAATTATTTTAAGAATTATAGATACATTACTCCTCTATGCACTCGATATGTCCGATTTTAAAATAGCTTTTCGGATGAAGCACATTTTGCAATAATCTAAGTACATAGCCCGGCATCACAGGGCTAGCTATTTAGACACCCACCCAGGTCAGCCTCCACCAAAATCACATTTCCTATAAGAAAAATGTTCTTACCTTGCTTGTTCTTCGTCAGAATACACTGCCAGGACTTCTACTTCAATAACAAATGTTGGTTTGGTCCCAAATAATCCATCGTTATATCCAAACAGCGGCGTTTTGTTTGTGAGTTCTAGACACTATCAGAATGCTACATCACGGTCTCGCGCATGGCGCATTGGCGTGACAAAAAATGTCTAAATATTCCATTACCGTACTTCGAAGCATGTCAACCGCTGTTTAAAACCAATTTTTATGCCATTTATCTCGTAGAAAAGCGATAATATTCCGACCGGGAATATGCATTGAGCCTAAACAGCCGAATTAAATTTCTCCTCAGGAGCGAATCGTGCACGCGCCTCATTCAAAGGTCCTCTGATCCGCCACTTACCAAAGGCGATAATGTGTTTCAGCCTGAGGCTGCCTCGTCAACCTTCAGGTATTTCCCGGGTTCTGAGAGCCTATCGGAGCCCTGGGAATTGTCACGTTACAGCTAAGATCCTTACTTTTCAATAAACAGATGCAAGACGCACGACTCCTTGTCAGACAGGGTACTTCCTGCATGAAACCTTCTCAGGTTTTTGCCTGCCATAGGAGTTCTGTTATACTCACAGACACCATTCAAACAGTTTTAGAAAATTCAGAGTGTTTTCTATCCAAACCTGAACAATAATATGCATATTCTAGCTTCTGAGTTGGTGTAGGAGGCAGTTAAAAATGGGCACATATTTTTTCCAAAATTCTCAATACTGCCCCCTAGCCCAAACAGGTTAGGAGATTAAATGTAATTTTAGCTTCCAATTGAGAGAATTGGGTTTTCATAAGGAAAGAGCCCTACTCAATCAGTGGCCCGCCCCTGTGAAAAGACATGGGTTATAAACGATGAAACACACCCTCCTCCCCTCTCCACTATATAAGCCTTTGACGAAAATGTAACCAGCCTGTTCCGGGTACGTGAAGTCTGCAGCCTCTGCGTTAAAAGGACTAACATGTCAAGTACAGAACTAAGCCAACCTCAGCGTGAGCTTTGGTTGTGAATGGTATGAACTTTGAACTCTTATTCACTACAGAAGTGATACATCCTAGCCGTTGAGTTAGCAGCGGCCGCTGTAAACGTGGGCTAGGAAAGGACGGACGACGTATCCAGTCTAACACACAACGAAGATACTACAGCATGTCCAATTTACCACCGGTGACATTCTTCCGAGGACAGGAAGATCTCTGTTGGCCAACACGGCCAGCATCTACGACCAACCTTCCGAGGCGCAGCTCAGAGTAAATATTTATTGCATTTTCCTTTTCCAAATGGGCGGTAATTTAGAATGCATACAATACTGTATTTACGATAGCATAGCTGTTTCTTTTGTTCCGAAGTCTTCCCGCTCTTTCATTCAAGCCCAACCCCCTTTCTTTGTGTAACAAACCTCATACAGGTAACGTCCACCATGATTAGTCAATCAGGTAATATTAATTACAGAGAAAGGATTTTATAGAATAGCATGTCATATCACTTAATCCGGCATAGCCAAAGACACTACATTATTGGTGCCCCCTGTGAGGAATCTGAATTAATGAAAGATTCATCGTTGGTTATTAAACCTGCAGACAAGGGGGGTGCTGTGGTTGTTCTAGACTATGAAAAATATAAAGAAGAAATTCAGAGACAACTCAGTAATGAACGTTTCTATAGAAAACTAAGTGTTGATCCCACACAGGTGTTCCAAAGGGATATATGCTCTAGTTTGGAGCAAGGCCTATTAAACCACCTTATCTCAAAACCTGAATATGAATATCTTTGCTGCAAATGTGCCATACGTCCATGCCTTTACATTTTACCGAAATTACACAAACCTAAAACACAACACAACACAATTATCCAGGCAGACCAGTGGTTGCAGGAATAGGCTCAATGCTAGAGCCATTGTCGAACTTTGTAGACGCTTTTATTAAAACTCATGTGCAAGCATTGCCATCATATGTAAAAGACTCTATAGACTTCATAAACAAGATCTCACCAATAACGGGTTTGAAAGAAGACTGTATTCTGGTCACATTAGATGTCGAGAGTCTATATACCAGCATTCCCCATGCGGGGGGGCTGGCAGCACTAGCTCACTATTTGGGAGACAGAGATACTAATGAATATCCACCAACAAACTTTATTTTAGAGCTGGCAGAATATGTTTTGAAGTATAACTATTTTAGGTTTGATGATGAATACTACCTCCAAACGAATGGAACGGCGATGGGTTCCACATTCGCTCCGAGCAATGCTAACCTTTATGTGGGTCTATTTGAAGAACGTTTTGTCAATAACAAAAACGAAAATCCATTTTTGAATAAAATCCTGAAGTGGTATCGATATATTGACGACATTTTTTGCATATGGGAAGGAACTGAACAAGAGCTGTCAGATTTTATACTACTCAATGACATGGATCCCAATCTCAAATTTACTATTGAAAGTGACACTCAACGCGTTCATTACCTCGATATTATGGATTGAGAAATCAAATGGAACCCTGTTTACAACTCTGTATCGAAAAGAAACAGACAGAAATACTCTATTACAGGGGGACAGCTTCCATCCTGAGCCATTAAAAAGAGGACTTCCTAGAAGCCAGTTTTTCCGACTGCGCCGTATATGCTACTCCAATGATGATTATCTAGAAAAAGCAGCGGAGATGCGCACTAGGTTTCTAAGAAGAGGCTATTCGCCACAATGTGTGGATGAAGCTCTTCATTTGGCATTGGGAAAAGCACGAGATGAATTGTTACAAAAAAGACCCGCTAAAGCAAAAGAACACTCCGTTATGTTCACAACCACATATACTTTGAATTCGCAAAAAATGTGGGAGGTGTGGTTAAGAAACACTGGCATATTTTATCATCGGACCCAGCTTTGCCGGCTGAATTTAAGAATCCACCACTCATTGTGTATAGGAGAGGTCGCAATTTACGCGATAAATTGGTTCATGCCAACTGCCAGCCACGAAAGAAAATCAGCCAGGCTCTTTTATGCCCTCTACCAAATGGTAGCTATAAATGTAGAGGATGCGCACAGGGCAACAATATGATGAAGTGTGAATATTTCTGCCACCCCCACACAGGTAAACGGTTTCAAATTAACGATATCATCACGTGTACCACCACCCATGTTATTTACATTATTAAATGTCCATGTGGGCTCTGCTATGTCGGTAAAACCTCCCGCTCTCTCAAACAGAGAATTAGTTTGTGAACGTTTATCGTGAGTAATTTAGTAAATTCACCGGAAGTTTGCGGTGGGTATGCTAGTTCTGAACGTCACATGCTAATGTAAAAAGCTGTTTTTTGATATAAATATGAACTTGATTGAACAAAACATGCATGTATTGTATAACATAATGTCCTAGGAGTGTCATCTGATGAAGATCATCAAAGGTTAGTGCTGCATTTAGCTGTGGTTTGGGTTTATGTGACATTATATGCTAGCTTGAAAAATGGGTGTCTGATTATTTCTGGCTGGGTACTCTGCTGACATAATCTAATGTTTTGCTTTCGTTGTAAAGCCTTTTTGAAATCGGACAGTGTGGTTAGATTAACCTCTACGGGCTAGGGGGCAGTATTGAGAATTTTGGAAAAAATATGTGCCCATTTTTAACTGCTTCCTACACCAACTCAGAAGCTAGAATATGCATATTATTGTTCAGGTTTGGATAGAAAACACCCTAAAGTTTCTAAAACTGTTTGAATGGTGTCTGTGAGTATAACAGAACTCCTATGGCAGGCAAAAACCAGAGAAGGTTTCATGCAGGAAGTACCCTGTCTGACAAGGTGTTGTTGTTCTTGCTTCTGTTTATTGAAGAGTCAGGATCTTAGCTGTAACGTGACAATTCCTAGGGCTCCAATAGGCTCTCAGAACCCGGGAAATACCTGAACGATGACGAGGCAGCCTCAGGCTGAAACACAGAATCCCCTTTTCCAAGTGTCCCATCAGAGGACAATGGAATTAGGCGCGTGCGCGATTCGACCTCGTGCAGTATTTTCCTTCGGCTGTTTAGCTAATTGCAGATTCCCGGTCGGAATATTATCGCTTTTTTACGAGAATAATGGCATAAAAATTTATTTTAAACAGCGGTTGACATGCTTCGAAGTATGGTAATGGAATATTTAGACATTTTTTGTCACGTTCTGAGCCATGCGCACGACCATGATTTATCATTTTGATAGTGTCTAGAACGCACGAACAAAACGCCGCTGTTTGGATATAACGATGGATTATTTGGGACCAAACCTACATTTGTTATTGAAGTAGAAGTCCTGGGAGTGCATTCTGACGAAGAACAGGAAAGGTAAGACCATTTTTCTTATAGGAAATGTGATTTTGGTGAAGGCTAAACTGGGTGGGTGTCTAAATAGCTAGCCCGTGATGGCTGGGCTATATACTTAGAATATTGCAAAATGTGCTTCATCCGAAAAGCTATTTTAAAATCGGATATATCGAGTGCATAGAGGAGTAATGTATCTATAATTCTTAAAATAATTGTTATGCTTTTTGTGAACGTTTATCGTGAGTAATTTAGTAAATCGTTAGTAAATTCCCCGGAAGTTTGCGGGGGGTATGCTTTTTCTGAACGTCACATGCTAATGTAAAAAGCTGGTTTTTGATATAAATATGAACTTGATTGAACAGACATGCATGTATTGTATAACATAATGTCCTAGGTGTGTCATCTGATGAAGATCATAAAAGGTTAGTGCTGCATTTGAGTTTTTGGTTTGGGTTTGGGTTTTTGTGACATTATATGCTAGCTTGAAAAATGGGTGTCTGATTATTTCTGGCTGGGCACTCTCCTGACATAATCTAATGTTTTGCTTTCGTTGTAAAGCCTTTTTGAAATCGGACAGTGTGGTTAGATTAACGAGAGTCTTGTCTTTAAATAGCTGTAAAATAGTCATATGTTTGAGAAATTGAAGTAATAGTATTTCAAACGTTTTAAAAATCGCGCCACAGGATTCAACTGGCTGTTACGTAGGTGGGACGAATTCGTCCCGCCGGTCCCATAGAGGTTAACGAGAATCTTGTCTTTAAAATGATGTAAAATAGTCATATGTTTGAGAAATTGAAGTAATAGCATTTCTAAGGTATTTGAATATCGCGCCACGGGATTCCACTGGCTGTTGAGTAGGTGGGACGATTTCGTCCCACATACCCTAGAGAGGTTAAAGCCAAGCCCACTCAAAATCTGAAAAGTCGATCTGCTTCCACTTTGAACAGAAATGACACATCACGTCGTTGCGAACGACCACTCCACTTTGTGGGGAATATGTCCACTAAACACGAATCGAAACGACCATACCTGGAAACAGTCCTGGAGGACTGCTTAACTTGTCATGCGCTAATTGATTCGGGTGCGACAGTATCACTCATCTCTCAAACATTGTTCGATGATCTCAAAAGGGCTTTGAAGCCAACTAAACGTTGGTTAAAAGTGGAACGATGTGACACTACACTTCGAGGGGTCACTCAGACTACCTCGCCTCTCACATTGAGAGTCATGCTGAAACTACACTTCCAAGACATCTCGCTCATTCACCCTGTGTATGTTACCAGCCTCGAAACTGTACCCCTGCTACTGGGAGCAGACTTGATGGATCGGTTACTCCCATTGATGGATTGGAAAACCAACCAGGTATGGTCACAGGCTACAGTGCCTTCTCCACCAACCACACTGTCTTCCCCTAACGCTAGCTGCAACACAGTCATTCACAAGGGGTATCTGTCAAAAGCACCCCTTGGGAAAAAGACGTTTAGAAACCTCTTGGTGCAGAATCCTATCCAAGGAGATATTACGATATCTCGAAACATTCCATCAGCCAATCTGATTGACCATTCTTTTCATGATTTCGAGCCAGCTGTCTCTGTGAATGAGCAACTTCCCTCCTCCTTGCAGTCGTGCAATATGGTAGAGATGAACTTCTCTTGCCCTTCGGACACTTCTGCAAGCACTGCGGCCTTCTCAGCAAGAAAAACATTGATGCGCAGAGTATACTCTGCTTCCGATGATACACCTTCTGCTTTGTGGGGGACTGTCAACCCTTACAATGACACTAATGGTGTCAGTCCAGCAACTGACCCGATGACTCCCACTGGTGAAACACTTTGCGATATCACAGACCGATATCCTCGTCTCAGTTTGCAGGTACTGAAGAGGTTGCCACACGCGGACGCAGTGGTGACTGACAGACCTCGACAGCCACTGAGGGTGTTGAAGCACAAACACCAGGAGATTTGGTTGGAAGGTTACAGCCATTCTCATAATAACGCGGCCACTGACAACTCGTACATAGGGTCCGAACTTTTCGTTTGTGCCTCGGACACCAACACCACCCGCTGGTGAGGTCCCGAGACACAAAGGGGGGGGAATAGTAGCCCAGACCCATGATGAGCCTCATCGAGGCCGGTGGGGGGGGGTCGAGACTACGGACAACACCGTACGAGCATAAATCAAATCTAGTTGTAAACTCCCCTATGAGAACAGTGAGGAGCAGACAGGCCCCTAGACGGGGATTATCTTAGAACACATCTAAGATAGTACTGAGGTGTACCACACTGGTCGTAAAGGAAGTCCAGTGGACTTGTCCACCTCCAAAACAAATGGCAACAATAACCATTCCTTGCCATGTGTAGGTTCAACTACAATACAACTAGTAAAATGCTCCAATCATGTGTTCCGGTAGATAATATTTCAGATTAAATCGGTAGGACATCTGGGCCCCTTGAACACCAGTACCAATACCAATACCACAGTCAGTCCAGCAACACTCAGTAAGAGGATTAGTAACCTCACAAGTTAAATTGCTATTGATAATAGCGACATAGGAGTCACTCAGAGTGCAACACGGGGAAGGGAATCTCCATTGCACTCTTCCAATGGTTAACACACGCCACTAATAAATAGAACCCTCCATTCAGGAGAAACGTTATTAGAAGTCATGAACCATGATCACACCACGTACGACTGGTCGAATACTTAGAGTACTTCCGTCGTGAGGTTAACTCCTCCGTGGATAACATAGCTATGAAGTAGACTTCTTCATAACTACCGCCACTACAATAGTGGAAGACAGTGACTGGTAGTAAAACCACTACAGACTCCCTCGACACCAATTCTGACTGACCTCCAGGCATTGACCTGCAAATTACCTGACTACGTCAGACTCATTCTGAACAAGTTGTAATCTGCCAGGATACTTGGTTTTCTTCCCTTGACATGTGCACTTGTGTAAGCATAAACACACATGCACAATGGAACATCCAATTAGGATTTATGCTAGGATTACTTAAGGGTGTGAGCAAAATACCAGCCTTAGTAAAGTTGAACATTTATTTTGAGGCCTTTAACTCTACAGCTACAGCACTCACCAGTTTTCTTCTCAGAAGTCCATAGGTCATCCCTGTAGACTGCCCAAAACTAGTGCCTTACAGCTGTAGACTTATCATACAGTTGTCAACTTAGGATAGTACCCTAAGCACCACCCCGCAAATTAGGAAAGCCCTAGATATGACATTAGACAATGCCATGATAGGGTAATTTTGCCAAGACCATGGACGTAGATAGAATACCGTCCAATTAGGTGATTAAGGTTGCATAACTATATTTTGTTTTGTTTATGCTTTCATTAATTTTGTTTCATTTTCTTCGGCACATAGAAAGTGATAGAGCCATAAACAACTCCCCCATACAACCATCAGTTAGTGCCACAACGCCGCTCATTTGGGAGGAAATGTAATGAAATATTTCATGAGTGTGTGTGCGTTGTTAACATCTGCCTAAGTTTCTGCCCAGATATTCCAGTCTGGATGACCAGACGACGGGTCCGGAACGGCAATCCCAATCCGGACATCCGCTGCCGAGCCATGGAACGGACTTCTTCATTTGCAGAGACCCTACCCGGGTCGACCACCAGAGGGGGGACTGCAACAGCGACCACCAACTGGACATCTGCTGCCCAGCCTTGGAGCGGACTTCTTCATTTGCAGACACCCTACCCGGGTCGACCGCCAGATGGGGACCACAACGATGATCCACAACCAGGACAACCCACGTTCATTTTTATGTTGGTTTGCAACATGCAGGTTAATCGCAGGATTGAACCCAATATGGGGGGACTGTCATGACGTTGGCCTGTGGGTAAGGTTTATGACCCCCCATAAATACCTTTCTCCCTTCCCCTCTCTCTCTGACCCTACTGAAGGACTCTCGAATAGCCTTTGTTAAATATAGAGAGTCTGGGAACATCAAACAAGTGGGGGGAAATGAACCATATTTCGGTAATAGAACCAGTTGGAAATATACCAGGTACTTAATGAGTATGGATGTCAGTTCGGTTGTCATCTGAGACATTATGACTGATGACAGGATGACAGAAACTGTACCTGGGAAAGTCTACACATTCTAGTTATTAGATTCACATGGAATTGTTGTGCAATTTAAATGTTTGATATTGAAACTGTTTGTTAGGAGATTAAATGTAATGTTAGCTTCCAATTGAGAGAATTGGGTTTTCATAAGGAAAGAGCCCTACTCAATCAGTGGCCCGCCCCTGTGAAAAGACATGGGTTATAAACGATGAAACACACCCTCCTCCCCTCTCCACTGTATAAGCCTTTGACGAAAATGTAACCAGCCTGTTCCGGGTATGTGAAGTCTGCAGCCTCTGCGTTAAAAGGACTAACGTGTCAAGTACAGAACTAAGCCAACCTCAGCGTGAGCTTTGGTTGTGAATGGTATGAACTTTGAACTCTTATTCACTACAGAAGTGATACTTCCTAGCCGTTGAGTTAGCAGCGGCCGCTGTAAACGTGGGCTAGGAAAGGACGGACGACGTATCCAGTCTAACACACAACGAAGATACTACAGCATGTCCAACTTACCACCGGTGACATTCTTCCGAGGACAGGAAGATCTCTGTTGGCCAACACGGCCAGCATCTACGACCAACCTACTGGGGCGCAGCTCAGAGTAAATATTTATTGCATTTCCTTTTCCAAATGGGCGGTAATTTAGAATGCATAAGATACTGTATTTATGATAGCATAGCTGTTTCTTTTGTTCCTCAGTCTTCCCGCTCTTTCATTCAAGCCCAACCCCCTTTCTTTGTGTAACAAGCCTCATACAGGTATTGTCCACCAGGGACGTTTTCTGTATGACATAATTTGTATTCTGTGTATATGTAATTCTGTGTGATTAGTTAGGTATTTGGTAAATAAATAATTAAACCCAATTTTGTATTGCTGATTCAACTTGTTAGCCAGGGTTCGTGAAGATAACCAAGAATTTACAACTTTCATATGAGACTGAAAATAAGGTGACGATTAATAATGACTGCGATTGATGTAAAATATTACTAGGTCTTTAAGAGTTTACTCGGAAGATAACGGCTCTATAAACACTCTTCCGTGGTGACCCGACTTTCTAGTTAATTACATTTACATGATTAGTCAATCAGGTAATATTATTTACAGAGAAAGGATTTTATAGAATAACATGTCATATCACTTAATCCGGCACAGCCGGATTAAGACACGACAGTATGAATAACATGAGGACAGATTTTTCCTCTCTAACCTCCCATTCAGGTATGCATTATTCATTTATATGTGTGATTTCGGAGGTGTCACATGGGTATGAATTATAGATTATTAGGAGAAGTATATTAATAGAACACAAGAGACACAGAATTAATGTTTACAGGTTGGATTTGAATATCCAAACACTCCATATGACCTCACTGAGGTGTTGCATACCATATGACCTCACTGAGGTGTTGCATACCATATGGATGGAATGGAATATATGGAATGGTTCCATTAATTCCATTCCAGCCAATACAATGAGCCCATCCTCCTATACAGTGCATTTGGACCCCTTGACTTTTTCCACATTTTGTTACGTTACAGCCTTATTCTAAAAGGGATTAAATCGGGGGGGTTTCTCATCAATCTACACACAATACCCCATAATGACAAAGCGAAAACTGTTTTTTGGGGGGAAATGTATTAAAAATTCAGACCCTTTGCTATGAGACTCGAAATTGAGCTGCATCCTGTTCCCTTGATCATCTTTGAGATGTTTCTACAACTAGATTGGAGTCCACGTGTGGTAAATTCAATTGATTGGACATGATTTGGATAGGCACACACCTGTCTATATAAGGTCCCACAGTTGACAGTGCATTTCAGAGCAAAAACCAAAGCATGAAGTTGAAGGAATTGTCCATAGAGCTCCTGCAGCATTGAAGGTCCCCAAGAGCACAGTGGCCTCAATCATTCTTAAATGGAAGAAGATTGGAACCACTAAGACTCTTCCAAGAGCTGGCCACCCGGTCAAACTGAGCAATCAGGGGAGAAGGGCCTTACATTAATTATTTTCTTAGTCATTTAGCAGATGCTCTTATCCAGAGCAACTTACAGTAGTGAGTGCATACATTTTCATTTATTTATTTCTCCGTACTGGTCCCCCGTGGGAATCGAACCCACAACCCTGGCATTGTGAACACCATGCTCTACCAACTGAGCCACACGGAACCCTTAGTCAGGGAGATGACCAAGAAAACGATGGTCACTCTGACAGAGCTCCAGAGTTCCTCTGTGGAGATGGAAGAACCTTCCAGTAGGACAACCATCTCTGAAGCACTCCCCCAATCAGGCCTTTATGATAGAGTGGCCAGACGGAAGCCACTCTTCAGTAAAAGGCACATGACGCTTGGAGTTTGTCAAAAGGCACCTCTTTGGCCTGAATGCCAAGCGTCACGTCTAGAGGAAACCTGGCACCATCACTACTGTGAAGCATGGTGGTGGCAGTATCATGCTGTGGGGATGTTTTTCAGTGGCAGGGACTGGGAGACTAGTCAGGATCGAGGCAAAGATGAATGGAGCAAAGTACAGAGATATCCTTGATGAAGACCTGCTCCGGACCGCTCAGGACCTAGACTGGGGCAAAGGTTCACCTTCCAACAGGACAACGACCCTATGCACACAGCCAAGAAAACGCATGAGTGGCTTCAGGACAAGTCTCTGAATGTCCTTGAGTGGGCCAGCCACAGCCTAGACATGAACCCGATCTAACATCTCTGGCGAGATCTGTAAATAGCTGTGCAGTGACGCTCCCCATCCAACCTGACAGATCTTGAGAGGATCTACAGAGAAGAATGGGAGAAACACCCCAAATACAGGTGTGCCAAGCTTGTAGCGCCATACCAATGAAGACTAGAGGCTGTAATCGCTGCCAAAGGTGTTTCAACAAAGTCCTGACTAAAGGGTCTGAATACAATTTTTTTTTACTGTTTTTGCTTTGCAATTATGGGGCATTATGTGTAGATTGATGAGGGGGAATACACTATTTAATACATTTTATAATAAGGCTGTAACGTAACAAAATGTGTAAAAAGTCAAGGGGTCTGAATACTTTCCGAATGCACAGTAGCTCCTCCTATCAGCCTCCTCTGGTCTCTTTGTATCTGTCTCTCCCACTGACTCTCTTCCTTGTGTACATGAATAATTTAAACAGGCCAGTCACTGTGCCTTTTGGAGAAAAAAGAAGAGCTGTCCCTAGACATGACATATTTTATTAAAAATGTTTTAGTCTTTTTCATCAGATGCTTTGAAAATACACCAACACACACACACAGTCTCATTCTCTCACACACATACGAACACACACAATCTCTCTCATGTGAAATCACACACATTTAGGGATGAATCCTAACACCACACCACCACTGAGTAATGGGAGATGGGACATGAGAGAGTGAAACTCTGATGCTGTGGCTGGTCCCGTGCTGGGAGAGGGAGGTGTTTGAGCATGCAGGTCACCCGGGGGTCCATAGGGGCCCAGCCTCAGTGTGTGTCTGCTGTGGGGCTAGCAGCTCCCCCTCCTTACCCCTTACCAGCCCATCTCTCCGTCGCCTTTAGGAAAGAGCTGCAGGGATGAAACACAACTGAAGCTTTTGAAAAAGGGACTTTGAAATATGAACGATCTCAGCAGACTTGTTTGAAAAATGGGTTTTGAAATGAAAAAGGGAAAGAGGGAGTTGGTGGATGAGAAGGATGAGAAGGGTGAGAAGGATGGATAATACTTGCTTAGAGTAGCCTGGTCTTCCACGAGGGAGTCCTACACTCTTAGAAAAAAAGGTGCTATCTAGAACCTGAAATAGGAGAACCTTCCAATAGGAGAACCTTTTGAAGAACCATTTTTGGTTCCAGGTAGAACCCCTTTGAATACAGGTAAAACCATTTTGGGTTCCATGTAGAACGCTTTCCACAGAGGCTTCTACATGGAATCCAAAATAGTTCTACCTGGAACAAAAAAGGGTTATGCCGGGAACCAAAAAGGGTTCTCCTATGGGGACAGCCAAAGAACCCATTTGTAACCCTTTTTTCTAAGAGTGTATGACCCCTATACAGGGGTCTCGTTCACATATTTAGACATTTATCAACTGTTAAATGAGATATGATGGGTTGTGTGAAAGCAGAAAGAGGCTCTGTGAATATCAATCCCCACAGTGGTCATCAATCCCCACAGTGATCATCCAGCCCCACAGTGGTCATCAATCCCCACAGTGGTCATCAATCCCCACAGTGGTCATCAATCCCCACAGTGGTCATCAATCCCCACAGTGGTCATCCATCCCCACGGTGATCATCAATCGCCACAGTAATCATCAAAGAGCCTTCATGAAAATAGTTAGATATGCGTTCAACAATGAACACAGACTGTGTTTCTGTGACAGGACGGAGCAGCTTTGATGAAATCCCACAGGAGGAATTGTACCTCTCTGATGGGTGCCGCATCAAGGCTTCTGTTATGAAATACGGTCATCCTCAAGAGGATTTCCATGTCATTTGTTTTATTTCCTGAGCCATAAAAAAGTTCCCTTCAGCCTGGGGAAGGGTTGCACTGCGGAAAAGCCACAGCTGTGAAAGGTGAAACAGGTATACAATAGGCAGAAATTCAGACTGGTGTCTGATTACTACTTCAAGGGACTACATTAGTGCCATGGTTACAGTAAGAGCCTTGAAACACTTTAAAGATAATTAGAACTGTGATAACCTACTGTGAGTAAGATGGCGCTAGAACAGAAGGCAGATGTTTCATGTGCCCCCAACCGATTGTGTTTTTTTGTTCGTTTAGCTGCGTTGTTTGTAACTTATATTTTTACTCTTTTTGTACATAATGTTGCCGCTACCGTCTCTTATAACTGAAAAGAACTTCTAGACATCAGGACTGCGATTACTCACCACGGACTAGCAGAATCCTTTTTCTTCTTTCACGACTCTGACGAGCCCGAGGCGAAGTACATACAGCTCCCTCGGGAACAGGCCCCGACCCCAGTGATCTGCGTGAAGAGGAGGCAGAGAAAGAGAGGCCAGAGAGCGGGCTGCCTTCTGAGAAGTCGGAGGCGATCGAATATACCCCCACTTCCCTCAATTCTGCTAGAAAACATGCAAACTTTGGACAATAAAATGGACGAGTTACTGGGAAGATTAAACTACCAACGGGACACTAAAAACTGTAACATCTTGTGCTTCACAGAGTCGTGGCTGAACGACGACAATATCAACATACAGCTGGCTGGTTATACGATGTTCCTGGCAGGATAGAACAGCGGCGTCTGGTAAGACAAGGGGCGGCGGTCTATGTATTTTTGTAAACAACAGCTGGTGCACGATATCTAAGGAAGTCTCGAGCTATTGCTCGCCCGAGGTAGAGTTTCTCAGACCACACTACCTCCCGAGAGAGTTTTCATCTATATTATTTGTAGCTGTTTACATACCACCACAGTCAGAGGCTGGCACTAAGATAGCATTGAATGAGCTGTATTCCGCCATAGGCAAACAAGAAAACGCTCACCCAGAGGCTGCGCTCCTAGTAGCCAGGGACTTTAATGCAGGGAGACTTAAATCAGTTTTACCAAATTTCTAGCAGCATGTTAAATGTGCAACCAGAGGAAAAATAACTCTGGACCACCTCTACTCCACACACAGAGATGCATAGAAAGCTCTACTCTCGCCCTCCATTTGGCAAATCTGACCATAATTCCATCCTCCTGATTCCTGCTTACAAGCAACAATTAAAGCAGGAAGCACCAGTGACTACATCAATAAAAAAGTGGTCAGATGAAGCAGATGCTAAGCTACAGGACTGTTTTGCTAGCACAGACTGGAATATGTTCCAGGATTCCTCCAATGGCATTGAGTAGTACACCACATCTGTCATTGTCTTCATCAATAAGTGTGTTAATGACGTCGTCCCCACGGTGACCATACGTACATACCCCAACCAGAAGCCATGGACTACAGGCAGCATCCGCACTGAGCTAAAGGCTAGTTCTGCTGCTTTCAAGGAGTGGGACTCTAACCCGGAAGCTTATAAGATATCCTGCTATGCCCTCCGACGAACCATCAAACAGGCAAAGCATCAATACAGGACTAAGATCAAGTCATACTACACCGGCTCTGACGCTCATCAGATGTGGCAGGGCCTGCAAACCATTACAGACTACAAAGGGAAGCACAGCCGAGAGCTGCCCAGTGACACGAGACACTCACGGATGAGCTAAACTACTTACTATGCTCGCTTCGAGGAAAATAACACAGAAAAATGCATGAGAGCACAAGCTGTAGCGGAAGACTGTGTAATCACGCTTTCCGCAGCCGATGTGAGTAAGACCTTTAGACAGGTCAACATTCACAAGGCTGCAGGACCAGACGGATTACCAGGACATGTACTGCGAGCATGCGCTGACCAACTAGCATGTGTCATCACTGACATTTTCAACCTCAAACACACCAAGACAGTCGTGAAGAGGGTACGACAAAGCCTATTCCCCCTCAGGAGACTGAAAAGATTTGGCATGGGTCCTCAGATCCTCAAAAGGTTCTACAGCTGCAACATCGAGAACATCCTGACTGGTTGCATCACTGCCTGGTATGGCAACTGCTCGGCCTCCGACAGCAAGGCACTACAGAGGGTAGTGCGAACGGCCCAGTGCATCACTGGAGCCAAGCTTCCTGCCATCCAGGACCTCTATACCAGGCGGAGTCAGAGGAAGGCCCTAAAAATTGTCAAAGACTCCAGCCACCCTAGTCATAGACTGTTCTCTCTGCTACCACATGGCAAGCGGTACCGGAGCGCCAAGTCTAGGTCCAAGAGGCTTCTAAACAGCTTCTACTCCCAAGCCATAAGACTCCTGAACATCTAGCCATCTAGACTATTTGCATTGCCCCCCCCCCCCCCTCCACACCACTGCCACTCTCTGTTGTCATCTATGCATAGTCACTTTAATTAACTCTACCTCCATGTACATATTACCTCAACTAACCGGTGCCCCGGCACATTGACTCTGTACCGGCACCCCACTGTATATATTGTTAATTTTTACTGCTGCTCTTTAATTACTTGTTACTTTCATCTCTTATTTTTATCCTTATTTTTTGAAACTGCACTGTTGGTTATGGGCTCATAAGAAAGCATTTCACTGTAAGGTCTACACCTGTTGTATTCGGCACATGTGACTAATAACATTTGATTTGTCCTGTAATACTATCCCATTGGGCACAGATGTCAATTCAACTTCTATTCTGCTTTGGTTCAGTGGGATGGGTCTCTGAGGAGAGCAGGTTCATACTGCCTCAGGATGTTTACTTTCATTTGTAATATTTATTCAGATTATCCCTAAAGTGGGTTGGCATCTGATTAAGCTCCATTTGTTTTATATAATATAAACACAAAAGGGAGAGGGGTTTGTGGGTAAACTGAGAGGTTTTTGGCCCATAAAAAAAAAATGGTATATGGATTTAGAATATAAACTTCAAAATGAGTTTGTGAGTTCATACGAAGCCCAAATGAAAGCAAAAAGCTTTTTGGACTGTTTGCATCAGCACCAGAAACCCACTCACCAGTTCCCCTCCAGAGATGTCTGCATATTACATCAACATTAGCCAGCTGCTATTGGGCTGTGGGCTGGGTCACAAGTATTGACCATATTTCAGTCTGCTACACTGACCCTCTCCTGTCCTCCCATCCTCTCTCCTTCTCCTCTCCTCCCATCTGCTCTCCTTCTCTTCTCTTCTCTCCTCCCATCCACTCTCCTTCTCCTCCCATCCCCTCTCCTTCTCTCCTCTCCTCTCCTCCCATCCCCTCTTCTTCTCCTCTCCTCTCTCCTCTCCCCCCCAACCCCTCTCCTCTCTCCTCTCCTCTCCTCCCATCCCCAACCCCTCTCCTCTCTCCTCTCCTCTCCTCCCATCCCCTCTCCTTCTCTTCTATTCTCCTTCTCCTCCCATCCCCTCTCCTCCTCTTCTCTCCTCTCCTCACATCCCCTCTCCTTCTCTTCTCTCCACCCATCCCCTTTCCTTGACCTCTCTTCTCTCCTCCCATCCCTTCTCTCCTCTCCTCTCCTCCCATCCCCTTTCCTTCTCCTCTCTCCTCTCCTCCCAACCCCTCTCCTTCTCCTCTCTTCTCTCCTCCCATCCCCTCTCCTTCGCTCCTCTCCTCCCATCCCCTCTCCTTCTCCTCTCTTCCCCCCTGCCAACCCCTCCTTCTCCTCTCCTCTCTCCTCTCCCCATCCCCTCTCCTTCCTTCCTCTCCTCTCCTCCCATCCCCTCCTCCCCTCTCCTCTCCTCCTCTTCTCTCCTCTCCTCTCCTCCCATCCCCTCCTCCCCTCTCCTCTCCTCCTCTTCTCGCCTCTCTCCTCTCCTCTCCTCTTATCTGCTTTCCTCTCTCCTCCAGATGGGCAGTCTGTCAGAGGATGTTTTAAACCATGTAGTCTTTATTCCATCTGTTGAGGAAGGAGACACAGTATGCAGAGAGCAGTCTTTTTTTATTTCACCTTTATTAAGCCAGGGAGTCATGCTGAGACCACAGTCTCTTTTTCAGTTGATCCCTGCATGAACACATCAATAAACAATCATGAACTCTACATATCTATATACACATCAATTACACAATACATGAAAAAGCTAACACAAAGCATGCAGAAGGTCAGAGACATCTGTAATGGTTCCTGTGTTCATTTACTCTCAGACTGCACCGCCTCCCTGTCTCTAAGCCTCGTCAGCCTCTCTCTGAAATAATGATTTCAGACACCTACTTCTCTCATTGGGTTTTCTCCTCTTATTTTCTCCCCAATTAAAACACTTTTGCTTGTTTTTCCGTAATTACAAAGTTGAGCACCATCTTCTCTCTGGCTATCCAATTACACCAGCCAAGCCAGTGTAAGCCCTATAACAACAACTGCACTGGTTCCTGGAAATCATCTTCCTAAGGCTGATTTGTTTACTCTTAAACTGATAAACAGCTATTGTTTACGCAACCGCACCACAAAGTCAGAGGATTTAAAGAACTTAAAAACACAATAGCTATGATATCGTATTGCTGTGTTGCTGTATACATGTAGGCTGACTTGACTCAAAGCATAAATATCTATCACAGTATCTGCCATTACGTAACAGATGAAAACACAAGAACAAATCACTAGAAGTAGATCCATCAGATCAAAGAAGCCTCAGCATATATGAGTCACCATATGTGGGTGGTCATGTATTTAGTATTGATGGTGTTAGTAGTTTTCAGGCCACTTATCCTCCTCTGTTTGCCGAAAAGAGATTTCCACAGGGCATCATAGTGACTGGCTTACTCTCCCCTCTACAGATATACAGGGAGATGTATAAATGGGAATTGATTTTGTGAGATTGCCGGGGACCCCCACTACAGCTAGGCTCCTAAACACACTCCCTTGTGCCAACATGAATAACACCAGGGGAATACAATACATGCCTGCAAACACACAGTCATACACCCTTACACACACTCATGCCATGGCCTACTGCCCACTGCACCCACCCCCGTTCTACACAGGCAAACACACCTCTCATATGACTCTGTTCTCTGCGTGTAAAACACAGGGTTAACAGGAGGTCAGGTGGGCGGCATATTGTGGAGGGGAGGGGGCTGGCCAGCTGGATTACAGATACAGATTATGCCCTGAGTGAGATTGTGATGCTGTTAGGCACATACAACCATACATACAGGTTTAACCCTGATTAACCCTTTATGTGTCTTTTCATTTTTGTGCTGTTATATTGGTCGCTTTCCCCTGCTCAGACGTTACATACATCAACCAATGGTTGAATGACATGTTATCGACAATGCCGTCGGGCACCAGATTGCTAGAACATTATGTGGTTTGCCGATAAGTAAAATACATTAAAGGCTGCTGAGGGGAGGAGCGAATGGAGCAAATGGAATGACACCATTCTACCACACTACATGACCAAAAGTATGTGGACACCTGCTCGTCGAACATCTCATGCCAAAGTCATGGGCATTAATATGGAGTTGTTCCCCCCCTTTGCTGCTATAACAACCTCCACTCTTCTGGGAAGGCTTTCCCTCAGAGGTTGGAACATTGCTGCGGGAAATTTAGAACCAGGAACAGATATAGCCCTTGGTACACTCCAGACCCGACTGCCCTTGACCAGCACAAAAACATCCTGTGGCGTACTGCATCAGCATTGAATAGTCCCCGCGATATGCAACTTTTCAGGGAAGTTAGGAACCAACACACACAGGCAGTTAGGAAAGCAAAGGCTAGCTTTTTCAAAGAGAAATTTGCATCCTGTAGCACAAACTCCAAAACGTTCTGGGACACTGTAAAGTCCACGGAGAATAAGAGCACCTCCCAGATGCCCAATGCACTAAGGCTAGGAAACACTGTCACCACCGATAAATCCACGATAATTGAGAATTTCAATAAGCATTTCTCTACAGCTGGCCATGCTTTCCACCTGGCTACCCCTACTCCGGTCAACAGCCCTGCACCCCCCCACAGAAACTTGCCCAAGCCTCCCCCATTTCTCCTTCACCCAAATCCAGATAGCTGATATTCTGAAAGAGCTGCAAAATCGGGACCCCTACAAATCAGCCGGGCTAGACAATCTGGACCCTCTCTTTCTAAAATGATCCGCCAAAATTGTTGCAACCCCTGATAACAGTCTATTCAACCTCTCTTTCGTATCGTCTGAGATCCCTAAAGATTGGAAAGCTGCCGCGGTTATCCCCCTCTTCAAAGGGGGAGACACTCTAGACCTACACTGCTACAGACCTATATCTATCCTACTCTGCCTTTCTAAGGTCTTCGAAAGCCAAGTTAACAAACAGATCACCGACCATTTTGAATCCCACCGTACCTTCTCCGCTATGCAATCTGGTTTCTGAGCTGGTCATGGGTAAACCTCAGCCACACTCAAGGTCCTAAACGATATCATAACTGCCATTGATAAGAGACAATACTGTGCAGCTGTATTCATCGACCTGGCCAAGGCTTTCGACTCTGTCAATCACCACATTCTTATCGGCAGACTCAACAGCCTTGGTTTCTCAAATGACTGCCTCGCCTGGTTCACCAACTACTTCTCAGACAGAGTTCAGTGTGTCAAATCGGAGGGCCTGTTGTCCGGACCTCTGGGAGTCTCTATGGGGGTGCCACAGGGTTCAATCCTTGGGCAGACTCTCTTCTCTATATACATCAGTGATGTTGCTCTTGCTGCTGGTAATTCTCTGATCCACCTCTACGCAGACGACACCCTTCTGTATACATCTGGCCCTTCTTTGGACACTATGTTAACTAACCTCCAGACGAGCTTCAATGCCATACAACTCTCCTTCCGTGGCCTCCAACTGCTCTTAAATGCAAGTAAAACTAAATGCATACTCTTCAACCAATCGCTGCTCGCACCTGCCCGCCCATCCAGCATCACTACTCTGGACGGTTCTGACTTAGAATATGTGGACAACTACAAATACCTAGGTGTCTGGTTAGACTGTAAACTCTCCTTCCAGACTCACATTAAGCATCTCCAATCCAAAATTAAATCTAGAATCGGCTTCCTATTTCGCAACAAAGCATCCTTCACTCATGCTGCCAAACATACCCTCGTAAAACTGACTATCCTACCGATCCTTGACTTTGGCGATGTCATTTACAAAATAGCCTCCAACACTCTACTCAGCAAATTGGATGCAGTCTATCACAGTGCCATCCGTTTTGTCACCAAAGCCCCATATACTACCCACCACTGCGACCTGTATGGTCTCGTTGGCTGGCCCTCGCTTCATATTCGTCGCCAAGCACACTGGCTCCAGGTCATCTATAAGTCTTTGCGAGGTAAAGCCCCACCTTATCTCAGCTCACTGGTCACCATAGCAGCACCCACCCATAGCATGCGCTCCAGCAGGTATATTTCACTGGTCACCCCCAAAGCCAACACCTCCTTTGGCCGCCTTTCCTTTCAGTTCTCTGCTGCCAATGACTGGAACGAACTGCAAAAATCCCTGAAGCTGGAGACTCAACTCTCCCTCACTAACTTTAAGCAATAGCTGTCAGAGCAGCTCACAGATCACTGCACCTGTACATAGCCCATCTGTAAATAGCCCATCCAACTACCTCATCCCCATACTGTTATTTATTTATTTTGTTCCTTTGCACCCCAGTATCTCTACTTGCACATTCATCTTCTGCACATCTATCACTCCAGTGTTTAATTGCTATTTTGTAATTATTTTGCCACTATGGCCTATTTATTGCCGTACCTCCCTTATCCTACCTCATTTGAACACACTGTATATAGACTTTTTCTATTGTATTATTGACTGTTTATTCCATGTGTAACTCTGTGTTGTTGTTTGTGTCGCACTGCTTTGCTTTATCTTGGTCAGGTTGCAGTTGTGAATGAGAACTTGTTCTCAACTAGCCTACCTAGTTAAATAATGGTGAAATAAATCAAATTAAAATGAAAACTTGCTTCCATTCAGTCACAAGAGCATTAGTGAGGTCAGGCACTGATGTTGGGCGATTAGGCCTGGCTCGCAGTCGGCGTTCCAATTCATCCCAAAGGTGTTCGAGGGGACTGAGGACAGTGCTCTGAGCAGGCCAGTCAAGTTCTTCCACACTGATCTCAACAAAACGTTTCTGTATGGACCTCTCTTTGTGCAGGGGGTCATGGTGAAACAGAAAAGGGCCTTCCCCAAACTGTTTCCACAAAGTTGGAAGCACAGAATCGTCTAGAATGTCATTGTATGCTGTAGCGTTAAGATTTCCCTTCACTGGAACTAAGGGGCTTAGACTGAACCTTGAAAAACAGCCCCAGACCATTACTCCTCCTCCACCTAACTTTACAGTTGGCACTAGAGGTCGACCGATTAATCGGAAAGGCCGATTAATTAGGGCCGATTTCAAGTTTTCATAACAATTGGTAATCGGCATTTTTGGACACCGATCATTGCCGATTACATTTCACTCCACGAGGAGACTGCGTGGCAGGCTGACTACCTGTTATGCGAGTGCAGCAAGGAGCCAAGGTAAGGTGCTAACTAGCATTAAACTCATCTTATAAAAAACAAACAATCTTAACATAATCACTAGTTAACTACACATGGTTGATGATATTACTAGTTTATCTAGCTTGTCCTGTGTTGCATATAATCGATGCGGTGCCTGTTAATCTATCATTGAATCACAGCCTCCTTTGCCAAACGGGTGATTTAACAAGCACATTCGTGAAAAAAAGCACCATCATTGCACCAATGTGTACCTAACCATAAACATCAATGCCTTTCTTAAAATCAACACACAAGTATATATTTTTAAACCTGCATATTTAGTTAATATTTTCTGCTAACATGAATGTCTTTTAACTAGGGAAATTGTGTCACTTCTCTTGCGTTCTGTGCAAGCAGAGTCAGGGTATATGCAGCAGTTTGGGCCACCTGGCTCGTTGCAAACTGTGGAAGACCATTTCTTCCTAACAAAGACCGTTTTTAATTTGCCAGAATTTTACATAATTATGACATAACATTGAAGGTTGTGCAATGTTAACGGCAATATTTAGACTTAGGGATGTCACCCGTTAGATAAAATACGGAACGGTTCCGTATTTCACTGAAAAAATAAACATTTTGTTTTCGAAATGATAGTTTCCGGATTTTACCATATTAATGACCTAAGGCTCGTATTTCTGTGTGTTATTATATTATAATTAAGTCTATGATTTGATAGAGCAGTCTGACTGAGCGGTGGTAGGCAGCAACAGGCTCGTAAGCATTCATTCAAAGAGCACTTTCCTGCATTTGCCAGCAGCTCTTCGCTGTGCTTCAAGCATTGCGCTGTTTATGACTTCAAGCCTATCAACTCCCGAGATTAGGCTGGCAATACTAAAGTACCTATTAGAACATCCAATATTCAAAGGTATATGAAATACAAATGGTATAGAGATAAATAGTCCTTTAATAACTACAACCTAAAACTTCTTACCTGGGAATATTGAAGACTCATGTTAAAAGGAACCACCAGCTTTCATATGTTCCGAGCAAGGAACTTAAACGATAGCTTTTTACATGGCACATATTACACTTTTACTTTCTTCTCCAACACTTTGTTTTTGTATTATTTAAACCAAATTGAACATGTTTCATTATTTATTTGAGACTACATTTATTTTATTGATGTATTATATTAAATTAAAATTAGTGTTCATTCAGTATTGTTGTAATTGTCATTATTACAAATATATATATAAAACTCGGCTGATTAATCGGCATCGGCTTTTTTTGGCCCTCCAATAATCTGTACCGGTATCGGCGTTGAAAAATCATAATCGGTCGAACTCTAGTTAGCACTATGCATTTGGTCATGTAGCGTTCTCCTGGCATCCGCCAAACCCAGATTCGTCCATCAGACTGCCAGATGGTGAAACGTGATTCATCACTCCAGAGAATGCGTATCCTCTGCTCCAGAGTCCGATGGCAGCGAGCTTTACACCACTCCAGCCGACACTTAGCATTGCGCATGGTGATCTTAGGCTTGTGTGTGGCTGCTTGTCCATGGAAACCCATTATGAAGCACCCAACAAACAGTTCTTGTGCTGATGTTGCTTCCAGGGGCAGTTTGGAACTTGGTAGTGACAGTTGCAACCGAGGACAACACAATAACAGCACATACAACTGACCAGGGCAGCTCTAGCAGGGCAGAAATGTGATGAACTGACTTGTTGGAAAGGTGGCATCCTATGACGGTGCCACATTGAAAGTCACTGAGCTCTCCAGTAAGGCAATTCTACTGCCAAAGTTTGTCTACGGAGATTGCATGGCTGTGTGCTCGGTTTTATATACCTGTCATCAATGGGTGTGGCTGAAATAGCCGAATCCACTAAAAGCCGAATCCACTAATGTTAAGGGGTGTCCACATACTTTTGTTTTCGGAAAGTATTCAGACACCTTGACTTTTTACACATTTTGTTGCAGCCTTGTTTTTTTTTAAATCCTCATCAATCTATACACAATACCCCATAATGATGAAGCAAAAACAGGTTTTCACAACATCTACACTTCCTGATAAACTCAGTCACCGTAACAGCGTATTTGTCAATGTTATTCTCGAAGGCTACCCGGAAAACATATTCCAGTCCGTGTGATCTTAAACAATCTTGAAGCATGGATTCCAATTGGTCAGACCAGTGTTGAATTGTCCTTAGCACGGATACTTCCTGTTTGAGTTTCTGTCTATAGGAAGGGAGGAGCAAAATAGAGTCATGATCAGATTTGCCAAAGGGAGGGTGGGGGAGGGCATTGTAGGCATCCCAGAAGTTGGAGTAGCAGTGATCGAGTGTTTTAGCAGCATGAGTACTACAGTCAATGTGTTGATAGAACTTCGATAGCGTTTTCCTCAAATTTGCTTTGTTAAAATACCCAGATACAATAAATGCAGCCTCAGAATATGTGATTTCCAGTTTGCTTAAAGTCCAGTGAAGTTCTTTGAGGACTGTCATGGTATCAGCTTGAGGGGGAATATACACGGCTGTGACTTTACCCGAAGATAATTGTCTTGGGGGGTAATACAGTCTGCATTTCATTGTGAGGCATTCTAGGTCGGGTGAACAAAAGGACTTGAGTTCCTGTATGTTATCACAATCACCCCATGATTAGTTAATCATGAAACATACACTCCCGCCCTTCTTCTTCCCGGAGAAAAATGTATTCCTGTCTGTGCGATGAACTGAAAACCCAACTGGCTGTACAGACAGTATATCCAGAGTTTCCGTGAAACAGAGTATGTTACAATCCCTGATATATCTCTGGAAGGAAATCCTCACCCTGAGCTCGTCAACTTTATTATCCAGAGACTGAACATTAGCGAGTAATATACTCAGAAGCGGTGGGTGGTGTGCACTCTTCTCCACTGGCGATGATTTGATCAGCCTATGGAATCAGTTCAATTGCCCTGGGGGGTACAAACCAAGGATCCGATTTGGGAAAGTCGTATTCCTGATCGTAATGCTGGTAATGCTGGTGAGTTACCGCCACTCTGATATCCAAAAGTTATTCCCAGCTGTATGTATTAACACAAAAAAATTCTGTGCTAATAATGTAACAAATAAAACTACTGCAAAGTTGTCATTTTCCTTGAACTACAGTAAGTGAAGTAGATTAACACCTGAAAACAGAATGCCGGTAACAAAGTGACAGCATGGGTCCCTGATCTCTACTATACAGAAATGCATAATTATGGACAAGTGATGTATTCATTGTGATGTGTGCTAAATAGGTACACAAATGTAGAGAAATGTAATATCCTCCTTTGCATGAGTAGAGTACTAGAATGAAACTAAGAGTATATTTGTTTGACATGGAATTGCCCCTTTATAAAACAAATGATATAGACTCTTAGCTTTCATTTGGCACCAAATTTGATGTGCTCCTATGAACCTCACATGTTGCTGCTCATGGGTTCTTTTACATGGAAATGTATGCATCTTAAAATCTGACAATGGAAATAACTTCCTCAATGTTTCTGATCAGACAGTGTAAATTGACATAATGACTCTCCCACTAACACATGAGTCCACAAAGAGATCAGACTTTATGGTGTCCAGATGTTTCCAATCTCGTTCCAAGAAATGAATCGTCATGCTGTTCGTGAAATGCCTGCCAGTCAACTAATGGAGTGTATCTGTCTTCCTCTCTCACTATGACAGCTTCATTGGCTTTATCAATTAACCCTCTACTGAATCTTTTGCTCTCTGTATGTTTCAGCCTTTCTTACTCTCTGTGTCAACAAGCTCTCACACTCTCAAGTCAAAATTAGACGTTCATCCATGTTTCCCAAACGTCAAATTTCTAAGTTGTTCCAAACCTCAAATTTGTAAGTGTTGAAGTTTAAGTTTAGGCATTTAAGTTCAGAATTCTTAAGGTTAGGCATTAACTCCGAATGGTTACAGTAAGGGTTAAGGTTTGGGATAAGCTTAAAATAGCTAAAACAACTTTCTATTGCTGGATTCGAATATGCAACCTTTAGAATCAGTGTCACATGCTTACGCTCATACGCCACCCCCATCCACAAAACCCTAGCAAAACCCAAACCTACAGCACTCACTGTTGGCCCCTAGTGGCCAGTTTCCACATCACATCCTGACATCCTCAGACATGGTTGGATGTCAAATACTGACTTGTATCACGGGTGATCTGCCTACTCTGTGTACACAGTAGGCAGAGTAGCTATCCAACTTCCCCACTAAAGGGTTAAAAACATAGAGGGGAAACTACTATGAAAATATATTTTACCAAGCTACCAATTACTTCAAACTGGAAGAAGTAAACCTACACTAAAGTTACTTTGAAAAAAGTAGCCAAACTACTACATTTGAAATTATCCTTCCTAAATCTGAAATGTCAAAGATTACAAATTGCAAGAACAGATCACAGGAGTCAGATATTGACAGAATGTGTGATATAGTCTATTAAACACAAAAACTATGGGTCACACTTTATTTGGATAGTCAACAAATGATCTGTTGCTAAGAAACTGCTTGCTAAGGTTATGGTTAGGGTTAGGTTTAGAGTAAGGGTTAGAGCTAGGGCTAGGGTAAGTGTTAAGTTTAGGCTTAGGATAAGGGTTAAGTTTAGGATTAGAGCTAGGGTAGGGTTTGTAGATAGTTAGTGCAAATGTTACCAATTAGTCTGTAGACAGAGCATCTACAGATGGACTATCCAAATAAAGTGTTACCAAATTATGTTTCAGGTGAGAATTAGGCTGGTCTGATGCCAAAAAGGAAAGGAAATTCTTGCCTACTTCACCCATATTTTCTTTTCTTTTTACAAAACAAGTAGTCTGTAGTTCCAGTAGTTAGCTACATCGCTAGATTGCAGAAAAGTAATGAACTACTGAAAACACTACCAAAATTTCAATATAGTTAAAACTACCTCCAAACTACTGTAAAATGTAGTTAAAACCCAGACTGCTTTTCAAATGACGTAGAATTGCATGACATTATTATGAGATACTATTTTTTCTCGGACCTCCAAATATGATGATAGATTCATGCAATGCTTTTACTAGAAATGAGGTCTTTCCACCCCTACTCTTGTCCATGGTGGTCTGCGAACCCATAACCTTCTGGCCCACAGCCCTGTGGGCTATCAAAATTCCTGCTTTGCCATGTAATACTTACAGGAGGAAGAACAATTTCTAAAACTGCATATCTAAGGCGCTGGTCTGTTAAAGAAGTGACAGTAAACTGCAAACATGTTCTCTGCTATCCACTTTGTTTTAGTTATTATCTTGGGTATAGGGTAGGGTCAATAAAAAAAAATTCAAGCGTTCAGGGAGGGTTTAGGTCAAATATTTTTAGCTGAAGGGAGGGCCATCTGTTTTCATTTCATAGAGGTCCGATATTCTCCATGTAACCCTTATTATAAATAACGTTCACTTCCTTAAATTACTAGTTGAACTACATGTAGTTCACTACTCCCCAACACTGGATACATCCCAAAGTCATTCAGCACTCAAAGGGTGCTCAGTCACTGTGAAGCTTCAGTCAGAACCCGGAGGCTGGCAGTTGACAGACTAGCAGGATGAATACTCTCAGAAAGATATGTTGAGTTGCATCTTTGATGTGCAAAGACACGCTCCCTTTTCTGTTTGTTGTACCCGTTAATCGTGTAAACGCTTTGGCAAAAACACCACGTCCGTCTGCTGTGAATCAAGAGGAATTGTCCAATTGAATCGGAGTGAATTGGAAGAGATGGCTGAGGCGTGTCATGTGTCCACACAGCCAGCGGGACCTGAACAGGGGTGCAGTTGTCTGCTGCTGCATCCATCCATCTGTCAGAGTCTCTCTTATCACCCGTCCTCAAACAACACTCACCCAAACATCAAGGCTTTGTCCTCTACTGTTTCATGGGCCAAAACCAGTCAAGGACACACAAAACTTCCGTATTTCAACGATGACAGAACTAGTAACACGTGCACGTGTGTGTGTGCGTGCGTGTGTGTGATTGATTCCTTTTTTGTAAGTCAGTAAGGTGTACTTTGTTCATTTGATTTCTGCAGTTACACAGGGTTTTCAGGATGAATTATTGATGAGTTTGTTTAAATATTACTTGGTCCATAAAACTGCAGTAGCCTTTACTACATCTTAAAAATATTAAAGTTCTGAACATATTAGATTTTCATCTGAAAATCAAAAGTTTGTGGTTTGTGAGGTTGTTTTGATTTTGGAATGTGATCTCTCTTCATCATGACTTGTTCCCTCTATAATCATCTCTCTATTACTATAACAGGAAGATATGATATTTGCATTCTCACAGTATAGAGCCATTTGTGTAGAATAAAGAGAATGGATACCCTTTGTCCTTAAACACCAGACCTAAAGTTGCCCTGCGGTTCAAGGAATATGCTAGTAACATGCTGTACTGTGATGCACTGTTTGGAGTTTAAATAATAGATTGTGTTGTTCATTAATGCAGAAACTCTAAGATAAGGGACTGGAAACAACAACAAGTGTTGATTTCCCCCAAGTTAGAGATTGCCTCAATGGTTACCAGCTACGTTTCACGCAGTGGCGATTTTAGCATGTAAATCTTGGTGGGGCAAAAACAACAAATAAAAGTGGGATGCATGCCAGCAAAGCCACCACACCACACAACACAACACAAAACAATACATTAATTGCACTATAACGGTGACAAATGGTGCCCACAAACTGTTAGGGCTCACATAAAGCTGTCCCAACAGCAGAGTCAACACTTTCCCACTGCTACACCTGGCTATCAGCTGAGCCTTGTCTGGCAGCGAAACAGTTTATTCAGCCTCATTTACTGCCTTTTAAAAAAACATAGCTGATATGGCTGACTTGCTTAAACAAGTGGTTTCTAATGTCAATTGAGATGTACAAACTATGGCATAAGGGGACGACAAGCAGATAAGAGGCAATTCGTAATTTCAATTAAGACATTAATAAGCGAGCTCGGACGGACGTAGTCAATATAACTATTTGTTTAGCACTTTTGAAATGTACAGCGACAGAACTTAGAAAAGTGGCTATTCTTACAGTGTTCTCCCTGTACACCAAGTCAGAACCGTAGGATAAATAAAGAGGGCATAAAGGCAGACAATGAAAGCGCTTACAAAATTCAATGATTACATTTCTCTAAAACAGGTTATAGGCTACATGTGCACCACCAAGTCAGAACAGTAGGCGAAATTAAAAGGTGTAAATAGACCAAATTATTAGGGTGAGGCACATGGGCTACTAACAGCTTACTACACAACATACACTTAGTATTACTTTCTTAGCTACAGTATACATATCTCCCTGGCATATTACATCATTCATGCAGCAGCATACAATACATTTTTGGACTCACCTTGTTGTGCTGTGCTCACTTGAACAGGAAGGTGGCACGGTGGTCCTTCATGGGCAAATTTTGTCATCAAAGCCTGGCATTCTCTGGATTTATGGTGCTTTCAAGACAACTGGGAACAACTGGGAAAAAAACAAGGTTGAATCATGATGATGTCATTGATCTTCAGGTCGTAGCTCTAGAAAGAGGCCGAGTTCCCTACTTACAATTCCGAGTTGGATGACCGTTCAAAACTCAAGCTCGTTTTTTCTGGAATTCCCAGTTGTCTTGAACTCACTGAAGTTTTCGCAGTTCTGCGACAACAGTTGTTTTGTGCACGGCACAAATCATGCTCATTGACAGGATGGCCAATGTTGAATATGTATGATTTTAAACTTGGAAAATTGACACTTAATCCAAGATTAGGGACCACACAGCCACTCCACTGAATAGCAGGCTAATGATTGCTTTGCAATGCTTGCAGTTAGCCACTGTCACTGATTCCTTCCAAACCACTCATTGTTGAATTTGCGATTTCCAACTTGTTGTGTAATGTTTATGTCCAATGGCCGATGAACACCGATACGTTTTATCTATAATTTCTCTTAATTATTTCTCTTCATATGACAAGGATTAAAAAGGATTTGCCAGTAGATTGTCGACTTGATTCATGATGATGACTGCTAGCTAAGATTTTGAAAGTATAATGTTGACATGCTCAGTCCAATCAAAGCTACTGTAGATATAATGTGATTTGACCTCATTTTATCTGTGGCCAATGACCTTGAGCCTTCTTGAATGGGCACTTCTAATGTAACTCTATGGCAGCAGCCAAGGGGCTAGAATTTCCGAGGTCTACCCATAGTGTCACGTCCTGACCAGTAAAGGGGTTATTTGTTATTGTAGTTTGGTCAGGACGTGGCAGGGGTGTGTTTGTTTAGAGTGTTTCGGGGTTGGTTGGGCTATGTTCTGTTTTGAGTGGGGTGTTTGTTTAGAGTGTTTCGGGGTTTGTTGGGTTATGTTCTAGTATGTCTATTTCTATGTGGTGTTTGTTGGGTTGACCTTCAATTGGAAGCAGCTGCTTCTAGTTGCTTCTAATTGAAGGTCCTATTTAAGAGGGGTGTTTTTCTATGGGATTTTGTGAGTAGTTGTTTCTTGTTTAGCTGTGTGCCTGACAAGACTGTTATCGTCGTTATATTTGTATACGTGTGTTTTGGTTTTCCTTCTTTCTGCCTATTAAAAAGAAGATGACTAGACACATTCCCGCTGCGTTTTGGTCTAATCCTTGCGAAACCCGTGACACATAGACTTGGTGGTGACATACTGTCCACGCGAGTGACAGAACACTGAGCTAATCATGGCACAAGTAGAGAACACCTACGCTCCATATTTTCTGCTGGCTGCCCCACCCCCACAGAAAGCACTGAGCTGGGCTGAAACACCTGCATTTTGAAAAAGAGACCATGTTTGTGTGCAGCTTTTTTTTACATTGTTTCCAAACTGATATGTGACACGTGTTAATGGCAAAAGAAAAAACACTCAAAATATGGGGCTCAAAACAGGTGCGGTTGCCCTGATTAACGGGTCACCACAGGTTCCAGGAATATTTCATAGGATGGGTTGTGTTATCGCTAGTGAGCTACCAAACACATGGCTGGTGAACATGTTTTCTATATTCCTATCTCTCTCTATATCTCTCAATCCCTTATCGCCATTTCTCATTTTATGCACAGCCCTTATCCATCATTCTCCTTCATACATCTCTCGTTCACCTTTCTCTGTCTGTATCCTTATTCCTCGCTTTGGGCTTGGTTTTCTTTGCACCAATTTGATAACCTGACAACCTCCTCTAATCCTAAAAGCCTAAAGGATTTTGTACTACTAACATAAACACACAAATACACAGTAATACATTCACACAAATAAATCATGCGCCACACCAACAAACAAACACACACACACATAGGCTCTCACACTCTCATGCACAGACCATCAAATCTTGACTAAGATGGCAGCCATCCACAGACCTGCAGGACCCCTAGCTAGGCCAGAGAGGAAGAGGCGAAGTGAGAATGGTTATCTCTCGCCAAAATGTATCCAAAATAAGCACAATGCGTTTCTCTGGGCTTAATATGCAGGCCTGCCTTCTCGCCTTTGGGACAACAGCTCTCATTGTTTGGGCGGAGACCCATATACAGATCTCTGGCTAGGCTAATTCAACCTAGTGGCAGCCTGTGGTGATGTGTTAGAGAGAGGGAGACTGGAAGAGGCCAGGCATTCTGTAAGGCAGTAATCCCAGAGTTGGGTAGCGACAGAGAAAAAGAATCCATTACCTTGGGCTGGGCTTAACCCCAATCCAAATCCCTAATAATTACACTTGGATGGACTCACATTGGATCATTAAATGTGGGAACTGCAACTCTTTCTGATTCATATTAACCCACACAGGGGCATTTGACCCTTTCACAGGGATTATACTGTAGTGAAATAAAACTGGACAGCTATACAGTACATTGAGCGGGCCTCCCTCTCTCCAACACAAACACACAGTATGCAAATCACCTGGCCGATGTCTTGCATACTAAACATCTCTCCTTTTCGATAAAAGGAGTTAAAAAACCTGTTTTTGATGCAGAGGACAAATATCTTTGTGTGTTTCTGAGTGGGGCGTATAGCTGTGGGAATTGAACATCTGTGTGTGGAGCTGAAAGAATGTATGAGTGTGCTGTGCAGTGGGTTTGATGCAGCGAGAGTTAAGCGTTTGGATGTGGAGAGCTCCTCTAAAGCCCTGGCTCCCGGCTGTTTCCAATCCGCTGCAGTTTCCCTGGATGCCAGCGCAGGCAGGCCCGGGCCAGGCAAGGAAATCAATACCAAACATCAGCTCCAAATAAACCTGGCACTGGACATAATCGACTGTCACACTCTCTCTGCCCAGACGCTTTTCATTTCAATATTTCTCCCAGTATTTGCCTTTCCCTGACATGTGCCAATCTCTTTCTCTGCTTGCCCCGATGTCTGTATCTGTGTCTCTGTTCGTATGTGCCCATCTACTTTTCTGACTTCCTCCAATTGATTTCTGTCTTTTCATTTCCTGTCTAAGAGGGTTAATATTTGCTGAGGTTTCAATAACCGGGATTTGTTGGATTATCCCCCCTGAAGGCCGAATTAGAGAGGCTGTGGCCCCCCCATATAGATATGTCTGATGCAATCCTGGCCACTCACAAATGGGATGCAGCCCCTCCGTCGCAGATATAAAAAGGAATATTTAAGATGGTTTAAGACAATCATTCAAATCCCGGTGCGTCTGCTACTCATATCCAGGCTGATAAAGGGCTGAATAGAAAGAAGTGCTGTTGGAGAGCAGAGGAGTCGTCCCTCAGCCTGCAGAGAGTGTCAGTAATTGGCTTGGAAAAATTGTTTAGGGGAGCGGGAGCCCGAGTGTGTCTCTAGGTGGATGGCAGCCTGCAGCAGCTGCATTCATATGGTAACTGGTCCAATGAGCCTGATCCAGGGAGGCAGTTGTGCACATCAAGCATTTCCCTTCCTATCTATTCAGCCCAAATGTTGGTTTTACAGCATGCTCATTCAAGGGCAGGCACTCGTCTTGTCTCCCAAACCCACAGCAGCTCTGTTAGGAAGGACCCTTGGCTCTAGCCGTTGCTCTGTTAGGAGCCTTGGATCCAGCATGAGTTTCAAATCACTATGGAGCTGTAGCCTTGGAAATGATGACCACACAGAGCACCATGAAGCCTGGGCTTGACCTTCTCAAATGGTATGGACACATGAATGTCTACAGGAAAGGTACACTCTGTCTTGACATGTGGAAGTGCACATTCATATTCATACATTTCTCATTATTCATGAATGCTCTACTACACAATGATGTTTTGGCAGTTGAGCATAATTCATACCACAACACATCACAAGATATCATGTTCTGTCAAAATGTTGCACAAGTCAGCAGCTTGGAAACAACATGAACATGATCATCTCCCTAGCCAGGGTCAGAGAGCTGTGAAGATGAGAGAAAGATGAAAATATTGTCAATTTAATAACACTTTGTTATTCAACACAGTGGAGTTGAGACTCGAATAGAAATCATGTGTATTTGATTCAGTGTTTAGCATGGTACATAAGGGTTTCCAGGAAATGTTCCTACCAATCAGCAGCAAGACCTTTCACAAGAGCAACATAAAGTCTGTGATCTCAACAACAACCACAGCAGACAGAGACAGTCAGAGAGTTCTTTCTAGAACTCAAGCCCAGCCAGGGTTCAAATTCCTGTCCTAACTGACAGCCCTAACTGACTTTGCGCTATAATTGGTGTATTCGATGATTGGATCTACTGTCTAATTCAGCCATAACTTTCATGTGTTCTCTTTGTGCTACTGGGGTAAGAAGATATTTAAGGGGAGCTGTAAAAGCATTCTAAAAACAATGAGGAAACGCTGGTGGAAAAAAATACCTGCCGCATTCATACCTGCAAGAGAGATGTAACAAGACACACTGGGTCATAACAACGGAAGGATGATGATGATTGATGATGATGATGTTGCTGATGATGAGGAGGATGAAGGAGCGACAATAATGGGTTTCTACCGGTTTCTGTGATAATCTCTTTCTAAGAGGCATAAACTTTCAAATGAAGATGCCACAAACATTCCCTCACGGGCCAACTACCGTCTACTCAAACATTCCCTCACGGGCCAACTACCGTCTACTCAAAGTGTAATATTGCCTCCTGGTGTTTAGAATGAGCACCACATGACAGGTAAATACAGTGCCTTCAGAAAGTATTCACACCCCTTGACTTTTCCATATTTTGTAGTTACAGCCTGAATGTATGTTGTGTCGCTGATCTACAGTACACACAATACCCCATAATGTCAAAGTGGAATTTTGTTTTTAGAAATGCTATTTCACATTATCAAACCACATTATGACCATCCATAATATATCTATCTATCTGCTGTATAAGTATACTGTGCTTAGTAGAGCATACCTGTGGGAATGTGAATATATGCAATGTGCTGTGAATATCTTTGAGGGGAGGCTGTGTGTGGGGGGGGGGGGGGGGGGGGGGGGGGTGCATGTAACATGCTCAGGTTGGATAACATGTAACATGAGGTTCTGTATTTTGTCTTCATCAATGTCTCTTTTCCCTATGTATGAGTTGTTTGCCTGTGTATGTGTGGTGGATACTCCCTCATCTGTGCTGGAGGTCAAGAGTGTGTCTCTATGCTGAAGAGGCTGTTTCTCTCATTTCCTGAAGCATTTGGTATTCTCCGCTCCACACACTGCCATGACGACGGCAGCCCTCCAGACAGCCAGCGAATGGGGTCTCAGTATCTCACTAGAATAGCCCACTGCTAGCTTCTTGACCTACGCTGCTAAAACACACTCACATGTTACATAATACAAATGAGGCCATTATTAGGCTAAACTAATTTCCTCAAAAGTGATTGTTCCACTTATCCCTGAGCACAGTCCTCCTTGGACAATCAAATGCGCTCTCAGACCTGCTTTAGAGATTAGTGATACTTTAGATTGTTATGTCCTGCTGGCTGGGCTGCAACAAGTTTTATGTATGTCTTTACTGAGCATTCACTGTTGTCATGTCAAGATTATGGTATGATGTGCATTCCTGGATACAAACTTCTATGAAGGAAATTTGAATACTAATAATTACAGTTGGCATTTTCAGGTTATTTGAAAACCCTGTTTTGCTTCTCCAGTTTTTTTTAATCAGGAGTACCTAGGCTTTCTCTATGTACTCCTTAATGGACTATGGCATGTTGAATTTCAATTGAGTTTCAATTGGAAGGACCATTGAAAAGGGAATAAGCAATGTGGTGTGACAGGGTTTGTGTGTAATACTTCTATAGAGAAAAAATACATCTTAGAATTTTGATTGAAATTCAGGCATCTTGTGAATAAGGGAATATGTGCAATGCCTTCAAAGTGAAGTGACCTGAATACCATTTGAATGAATTGACCTTGAGATAAAAATGGAAATTGTTGAATTTGAGTGACTGGTATAATGAGACAGCTAATTTTTATTTTGGCAAGTCAGTTGGAAAATGAATAGCCAACACTTACACCATTTTTAAAGTAGTCAACTGGGTGGAGATTCCTATGGAAGGGGAGCAATCAGACAATAATCACAGCATTGTCTTCTTCTTCAAATTGGGTGCTATGGTTTGCAAATAGCTTTAACGCCGCCATCTAGTGGCCACAAATGAATGACTCAAGAATGTGTTCTGTGCTCCAGCAATGCAGGTGGTGGTAAAATCACCAAAATAATATGTAAGCATTTATCAAACACAAAAGATGAAGAAAATTGACATGACCTGTCTTGAACCTTATCTAACACATTATTAACGTTTTTATCTTCAAATGGGTATAGAATACAACATTTTAGAGTAAACCAAGGGCCTTTTACACCATCATAATTCACTTCCATGTCATTATGTGTTGGGACAGCCTGTAGGACCAAAACTTTTGTGAACTATAACATTTTTTATATAAAGACAATTTAATATTATGTACGCTGGACAAAAATATAAATGCAACATGCAACAATTTCTAAGATTTTACTGAGTTACAGTTCATATAAGGAAATCAGTCAACAGCATCAGTTCTGACTTACCACTCATGTATATAGTAAATAAGTAGTGAAACACATATTATTGAATAGAACTTGTAAGGTAGTGATGAATAGTAAAGAATTTTATGAGGTTTTGGCAATAGACTGCCATCTGGTGGTGACTTGAAACAATTGTATAATAAAATCAAAATAAAATAACATTTTATTGGTCACATACACATATTTAGCAGATGTTATTGCGGGTGTAGTGAAATGCTTGTGTTCCTATCTCCAACAGTGCCATAGTATCTAACAATTCACAACAATACACACATTTAAAAGTCAAAGAATGGAATTAAGAAATATATAAATATTAGGACGAGCAATGTCGGAGTGGCATTGACTAAAATACAGTAGAATGGAATACAATATATACATATGAGATAAGGAAAGCAGTATGTCAACATTATTAAAATTACTAGTGTTCCATTATTAAAGTGGCCAGTGATTCCATGTCTTTGTATAGAGGGCAGCAGCCTCTAAGGTGCAGGGTTGAGTAACTGGGTGGTAGCCGGCTAGTGATGGCTATTTAACTGTCTGATGGCCTTGAGATAGAAGCTATTTTTCTGTTTCTCGGTCCCAGCTTTGATGCACCTGTACTGACCTCGCCTTCTGGATGATAGGGGGTGTACAGTGGCTCAGGTGGTTGATGTCCTTGATGATCTTTTTGGCCTTCCTGTGACATTGGGTGCTGTAGGTGTCGGGCACCCTCTGGATTGCCCTGCGGTACAGTTTCCGTAACTGGCGGTGATACAGCCCGACAGGATGCTCTCAATTGTGTATCTGTAAAAGTTTGTGAAGGTCTTAGAGGCCAAGACAAATTTCTTCAGCCTCATGAGGTTGAAGAGGCGCGTTGTGCCTTCTTCACCACACTGTCTGTGTGAGTGGACCATTTCAGATTGTCAGTGATGTGTATGCCAAGGAACTTGAAGCTTTCCACCTTCTCCACTGTGGTCCCGTCGATGTGGATAGGGGCATGTTATCTCTGCTGTAACCTGAAGTACACGATCAGCTCCTGCGTTTTGTTGACGTTGAGGTTATTTTCCTGGCACCACTCCGCCAGGGCCTTCACCTCCTCCTTGTAGGCTGTCTTGTCATTGTTGGTAATTGGGCCTACTACTGTTGTGTCGTCTGCGAACTTGATGATTGAGTTGGAGTCGTGTGTGGCCACGCAGTCATGGGTGAACAGGGAGTACAGGAGGGCATGCACCCAGCATGCACCCTTGTGTTCCCCTGTGCTGAGGATCAGTGAAGTGGAGGTGTTGTTTCCTACCTTCACCACCTGGGGGCGGCCTGTCAGGAAGTCCAGGACCCAGTTGCACAGGGTGGGGTTTAGACCCAGGGCCCCGAGCTTAATGATGAGCTTGGAGGGTACTATAGTCAATGAACAGCATTCTTACATAGGTATTCCTCTTGTCCAGATGGGATAGGGCAGTGTGCAATGCGATGGCAAATGCATCATCTGTGGATCTATTGGGGCGGTAAGCAAATTGAAGTGGGTCTAGGGTGTCAGGTAAGGTAGAGGTGATATGATCCTTAACTACCCTCTCAAAGCACTTCATGACAGAAGTGAGTGCTATGGGGCGATAGTCATTTAGTTCAGTTACCTTTACTTTCTTGGGTACAGGAACAGGAACTATTACAAATGGATGGTCCTTGAAAATAAATATTAGTGCTTGAAAAAGTATTTGAAAGTCCTTGAATTTGACTTGCCACTTTCTGTACAAACGCTGCTTTGATATTCATCCCTTAAGATTTGCTGTGCCTTTTGAGATACATGTACTTGACAATGGAATGTTGCATGGCTTTTTTTGAAAACTTGAAACCCCCCTTTTCAATGTAATTCCAAGTCCACCAGCTATGGACCTGTTGTCCAATTTTAATCTTAATTCACTGTAATAAAATCTATATTTTGCGTGGCTTCATTGATCTATCTAGAACCGTTGGGTGTTATAGTACCCTTTTAAAAGTTATTACATTTCTTCAACTATCTGAATGGGCCTCCTCTCATGGTTCCTTTCCATGTTTTGTCCTCTTCTGAGTTTTTCCTTGCCACTGCTGCTTTGGGATCTGGCCCAGTTGCTGTAAAGCCCTTTGTGACAACTGTAAAAGGTGATTCATAAATATAATATAAGTTCTCTAACTTTGTCTCCACTGTGGACACGTGTAGCGCCACACAGGGCTTATTTGGGGAATTTTGACAAATTATCTTACCGCACGTTTTATTCAAATTCCGTGGCCCTTGTCTTCTATTTCATAAAGAGTGATGGTGCACTGTGTCGCGAGCGGTATCGTCCACCGAGGACCGGAGGGGTGGGGAAATGCTGCGCCATAGACAGAGGCGTGCGTATTGAGTGCCTTACATCTGTTCTGCTTCTCGAAATGATTTCTTTCTTCGTTTCTCAGAGGTAAGCGCAAGGGACAGTCATCGACAGCTTCACTTGGTTTGTAGGCTATTTGTATATTATTTACGCGACTAAACTTGTCTAGCAAATACTCTCATTAAAAATATATCTGATGCATAACTTGATTGTTGAAAAGCTTACATAATGCGGTTGAAAAGCCAACGGTCAATCAATTCACCCATAATGTTAAAAGGACAATGCATGAGAAGGAATAAGAGCGTCTGCTAAATGACAAAAATATACATGTATTAAAATGTAAGGGATTTACTGTATATCGGGATCTACAGTTAGGCTATAAAATGTAGCCTATTCATTAAAGTTACATAAAATGTCAATTTAGCCTATAACACCTACACATTTTCGGCTAAGATACTGTGTTATCCTCTTGTAGTTTTAAACGTAAATTAGGCTAATTATGTTTCTAATGTACACCCCAAAAAGAGAACTAGAGGACATTTCCATAGGTACTGATGGTGTAAAAAAAAATTATTCGATTAATTAGTTGGCTATTACTTACCCAATAATATGAATTCATTACCATTCTCAATATGTCCATTTCGTTCTGAAAATGTTATCACCGTTAAATATCACTTGAAGTTGCAGCGAGAATTGGCAAATAAGAGGAATACAGAATTGACACACACACACACACACACACACACACACACACACACACACAATGAAACATCCCCAATTTTTCGCTTTCGTTTCTGTGATGCAATATGGATTATTGTCCACAAGGTGGGGATATCTGTACATGGATATAACAGCCTACTTTTGTTTCGAGGTCTAGAGTTCACTTTCATACAGTTATATGTAGGTCTGTTTAGTGTAAATAATATATCATGGATTATTGTCTAATTTAGATTATGACATTTTTTTTCTCAGTTAATGGTTGTAACTTAACTACATTTCTCAGTCACTGGTCATTGACCAGTTGAGCCATAATACTCAAATCAGATACTGCTGTAGATAGTATATGTTCAGTCAGTGGAATTCTAATCAGGTGTCAATCTAGTAGTTCTCTGTATGTTTGTCATATCAAATGGACTCCAGGGTGGCGATCAGTAGGGCTTGGAACAGACATGAGGCTTCTGCCATTGTGCCCTCCTGAACACGACCCATCTCTCTATGTGTTACTCTCTGATTAAATTAACAATGCAATGTTTGCTCTAGTGACCCAGGCCTGCCCAGTCCTGGTCCTGAAGGGCAGAACACTTCTGTTTTTTGTTTCTACCTGGTAGTTAATTGCTGTCACTGCATGTCCCAGGTCTGAAATAGTCCCTGATTAGAAAGAGAGGATGAAAAAACGAAGTGTTTCGGGCACTCCAGGACCAGAATTGGGAAGCCCTGCTAGTCAATTGCATGCTATTCTCACACGCTAATAGGTTGTTAATTTCTCTTGACAGTGGATGGCAGGTAATGAGAGGTGAAAAATGTCGAAGCTTTTGTATACACCCTATAAGACACCTACAATCGAGTAGCGCATTCTGTTGGCCAATAGCAGAGAGCGATACATCCACACCTTGGACAGGGTGTGTCATAGGAGAAGAGGACAGAAGATGAAGTGTCAGCTGTAGCCAATGGAAGTCATGGTTTGATTGACTTGCAGAGGATGATTGTCCAACGAAGCCAATAGCCTTCAGGATGAGGTAGGTGTCCAAATCTGCTCAGCCAATGGGAAGGGATGTATTATCACAAGTTAAACTGATACTGCGAGATTTCGAGATTTAAGTCGTTTAAAATATATATATATATTTTACCCAGAGTCAGATAAACTCATGGATACCATTTTTATGTCTCTGTGTGCAGTTGAGAGATGATTGAAGTTCGCATATCGTTAGTTTAGCGCAATTACTGGAAGTCTCCAAGCCAGCTCCTCTCAAAAGTAGTGAAATAGACCTTCTAACTACTTCAAAGTTTGGTGGTTAGTCATTTATAGTCTTACAAAGCTATACATAGTAATCAATATTTTATACATTTGTTCATTTGACTGATAATCTTAAGAAACGAGATTCTATCCACTTCCTCATTCTTTCCCTGTTGTCACATAGATTTATAGAGATCACGTTATGGCGTCTGTGAGCGCATGGGCAGTGCTATTGAGACAGATGCAACGTTGCAATCTCTATCCCCAAAGACAAACCTAAAATGTCATCGCTCTAAAGAAAAGGGAACTAACAAAAGGGTCACTTCTACAAACAAACAAAAAAAGAAGGGGTTTTATAAGGGTTTCTGAGAAAAACTTAAAGTTGGCAAAACAACTAGCAAAGGCGTCCTAAAAGACACCCACCATGGGTGCCCACTAAATGTGCCTCAGAAAAGATAGTGGGAAAAAGGAAAAACCCACTAAAACTTAGGATAGGGAGTAACAAAGAAGATGGACCAAACTAAACAGTGGAAAACACCAGACTCAGGCTTTGTTTCGCTACTTAAAGTGGAAAAGCTGTAAATCGTCTCCTCACCAACTGATGCGCTAGGCCAGCAGGTCTTAAATACCAACTGGGCCTGACTAACGAGGTGACTCCAATCAGTGCGTGCCAACGTGCTTCCTAGAATGGCACTGCAATGAATAGATGGTATTTTGTGGGGGTTTTTGCGCTGATCTTAACTTTTGTACATATTGTTTCTGGCATAATTTCCTATGACCGAAAATATCTTATGGACATCAGAACAGCAATCACTAACCTCGATTTGGATGAACATTTCTACTTCAACAAGTCAGTGGCGAAGGACATACAAGCACATTAGTGAGATCGGGCACATATGTTGGGCGATTAGGCCTGACTCGCAGTCAGTGTTCCATTTCCTCCCAAAGGTGTTCGATGGGGTTGAAGTCAGAGCTCTGTGCAGCCCAGTCAAGTTCTTCCACATCGATCTCAACAAACCATTTCTGTATGGACCTTGCTTTGTGCACAGGGGCATTGTCACGCTGAAACAATAAAGGGCCTTCCCCAAACTGTTGCCACAAAGTTGAAAGCACAGAATCGTCCAGAATGTCATTGTATGCTGTAAGATTTGAAAAACCTTCAAAAACAGCCCCAGACCATTATTCCTCCTCCACCAAACGTTTACAGTTGGCACTATGCATTGGAGCAGGTAGCGTTCTCCTGGCATCCCCTAATTCGCCAGATGGTGAAGCGTGATTCATCACTACAGAGAAAATGTTTCCACTGATCCAGAGTCCAATGGCGGCAAGCTTTACACCACTCCAGCCAACGCTTGGCGTTGTGCATGGTGTCTTAGGCTTGTGTGCAGCTGCTCGGCCATGGATACCAATTTCATGAAGCTCCTGACGAACAGTTCTTGTGCTGACGTTGCTTCCAGTGGCAGTTTGGAACTTGGTAGTGAGTGTTGCAACCGAGGACAGACTATTTTTACGGACTGCGCACTTCAGCACTCGGCAGTCCCGTTCTGTGAGCTTCTGTGGCCTACCACTTTGCGGCTGAGCCGTTCTTGATCCTAGACGTTTCCACTTCACAATAACAGCACTTACAGCTGACCGGGGCAGCTCTAGCAGGGCAGAAATTTGACGAACTGACTTGCTGGAAAGGTGGCATCCTATGACGGTGCCATGTTGAAAGTCACTGAGCTCTTCTGCCAATTGGCTATGGAGATTGCATGGCTGTGTGCTCAATTTTATACACCTGTCAGCAATGAGTGTGGTTGAAATAGCCGAATCCACCAATTTGAAGGGGTGTCCACAGACTTTTGTATATATAGTGTATCTTGATTAGGTATGTATTCAACTCCCTGAGTCAATACATGTTAGTCACCTTTGACACCGACTAATGATTTTTTCACATTTGTTGTGTTCAGCCTGAAATTAAAATGAATATTTTGTGTCACTGATCTATTTTATTCTAAAATTGATTAAATCATTTTTTGCCCCTCATCAATCTACACACAGTATCCCATAATGACAAAGCAAAAGCAGGTTTGGAAATGTTTTGCTAATTTATTCAAATTAAAAACTGATGGAGGACACTTGTTCTTGGGGACCTTCAATGCTGCAGAAAGGTTTTGGTACCCTTCCCCAGATCTGTGCCTCAACACAATCCTGTCTTGGAGCTCTACAGATAATTCCTTCGACCTCGTGGCTTGGTTTTTGCTCTGACATGCACTGTCAACTGTGGGACCTTATATAGACAGGCATGTGCCTTTCCAAATCATGTCAATTAATTGAAATGTATCACAGGTGGACTCCAATCATGTAGAAACATATCAAGGATGATCAATGGAAACAGGATGCATCTGAGCTCAATTTCAACTCTCATAGCAAAGGGTCATTTTAATAAATGTGTAAACATTTCAACAAAAAAAACTGTTTTTGCTTTATCATAATGGGGTATTGTGTGTGGATTGCTGAGTTTATCCATTTTTGAAAAGGCTGTAACATAACAAAATGTGGAAAAAGTCAAGGGGTCTGAGTACTTTCCAATGGCACTGTATTTTCCTATTATACTTATTCCCTCGAGACGAGTTCAAACAAACCTTACATATCCGATATGGCAACACATGCAACCAAACAAATTCTTGCCAGGTCTACTCACTGGCTAAACACAGAATATAATTTGTCTACCCACCCTCGATAAACAGTCAACCACCAAGTTCTTTACCACGGACAAGACAGATTAAGGGGAAACTCCTTCAATATCAGACCCCAGCTAAGAACTAGTCTTTTACAGGAATACGAGAGGATTATGATTGGTATAGACCACTAGAGGGATAGAGACCTTGCCTGACGACTCAAACGGATTTCTTCCGCTTCTATATCGTTCGCTACATACTTCAGTCAGAGACTTCCATCATTGAAGTAGTTTATGGTGATGTGTCAAAATGAGGGGTGTTTTAACTAATCAGTATCAAAGCCAATGACAATTTTTAAAAATGCCCCTTTACCCACCTGTGTTCTGGCCCAACCCAACAGTTTCTGGGACCAATCAGACGCTCTAAATGTTATGGGGAGTGGAACCCAAGAGCAGACTCAGACGAGAAAACTGAGATTAAGTAACCAAAGGTATTTATTGACACACAGGGGGGAGATGGAGTGCAAGTCAGGGGAAGCGGGTTGCTGGAAACTAGGTGCGGAGGCTGAGGCTGGAGCAAGAGGGGTTGAGACAGGGTGAGCCGGTCCAGAAGGGAATCGAAGGGAGTAGTATAGTGGGGAGTAGTAGTAGAAGGGTGTACTAGAGTAGAGTGGTAGAGTAGTAGAGTGGGGAATCCAGGATATAGGAGCAGGATGACGAGACGTGGGACTGGAGACAGGGACCAGAGTCAGAGCAGGCAGAACTGTAGCAGAGAGGAAAACAGGATCACCCACAGAGAGAGGGAGAGGGTACTGGGGGAGTGGCGACAGGTCAAGGAGACACAGGATGGGCAGTAGAGGGCGTTGCAGGAGCAGATGTGACAGTACCCCCCTCTACGGGCACCTGACCAGGCTTATCTGAGTGTATAGAAATCCCGTAAGAGGGAGGGGTCCTGAATGTGATGGCGGGGAACCCAGCAGCACTCCTCAGGCCCATATCCCTCCCAGTCCACCAGGTACTGCCAGCCACGACCCTGACGGAGCACGTCCAGAAGCCACCGGATGGTATAGGCAAGACGGTCATCGATAAGCCAAAGGGGTGGAGGAGCTGCTGCAGGAGGAGATGGGACTGGAGCAAACAGGTTTAATCAGGGATACATGGAAGGTAGGATGGATCCTGAGAGAGGCTGGGAGTTCAGGCGCACCGCAGAGGGGTTAATGACAGTCAATTTCAAAGGGACCAATGAATCGGGTGGGAAAGTTTCTTTGATGTCACCTTCAATGGCAGGTCCTTCAATGAGAGCATACATTTTGACCCGGGGTGTAGACTGGAGCTGAGGCCCGGTGATGGTTGGCTTGGGACTGGGTCCTGTCGGAGGCACGAAGGGCAGCCCAGGCCTTCCTCCAGGTACGGTGACAACGGCGCAGATGGTCCTGGACAGAGGGAACCACAACCTCTTGGGCGGGGAACGGGGGGGGTGGTTGGTAACCCAGAGCACACTCAAAGGGTGACATACCTGATGAGGCGTTGGTGAGGGTGTTGTGGGCATATTCAACCTAGGGTAGCGGAGCACTCCAGGAGGAAGGGTTAGCAGGAGTCACGCAGCGTAGGGCAGTCTCCATCTCTTGGTTGGCCCGTTCGGTCTGGCTGTTGGTCTGGGGATGATATCCAGAAGAAAGACTGACATTGATACCAAGAGCTGAACAGAAGGATCTCCATATCTGGGAGGTAAACTGGGGTCCTCTGTCGGAAACGATGTCTGTGGGGATGCCATGCAGACGAAACAAATGGGATACTAACAGGTCCGCATTCTCCCTGGAGGATGTGAGCTTGGAGAGGGAAATGAAGTAAGCCATTTAGGATAACCTGTCAATAATGGTGAGGATGACAGTTACCCGCAGATAGGAGAAAGCCAGTGACGAAGTCCAGAGCTATGTGTGACCAGGGGTGACTGGGTATGGGAAGAGGGCGGAGCAGACCAGAAGTGGGTTTAGTGGAGGTATTTTTTCCGGGCACAAACCAAACAGGCTGAGACAAACTCCCGGATATCTCTCCATGGTGGGCCACCAAAAGCGCTGACGCAGGAAGACGAGGGTCCTGTTCATTCCAGGGTGGCAGGTGAGGTGGTCCCACGGAAGAACATCAGGGCGAACACAATCTGGAACAAACAGAGCATTACTAGGACCGTTACCCGGGTCAGGCTGGTTCTGCTGAACCTGGCGGATACGGGACTCGATCTCCCAGGTGACGGCGGCAACGATGCAGGTGGATGGCAAAATGGCTTCTGGCTCGGTACCTGTGTTGTCGGTCGTGAACTGGCGAGAGAAAGCATCAGGTTTGGTATTCTTCAAACCAGGGCGATAAGTGAGTGTGAAATTGAATCTACCGAAGAACAAAGCCCACCTGGCTTGCCGGGAGTTCAGACGTTTGGCAGTCTGGATGTAGGACAGGTTTTTATGGTCAGTCCACACGATGAAGGGGGTTACAGAGCCCTCCAGCCAGTGACGCCATTGTTCCAGAGCCAGCTTAACTGCCAGGAGTTCCCGGTTTCCAATGTCAAAATTCCTCTACAGGTGAGAGCTTACGGGAAAGAATGCACATGGGTGGACCTCCTGATCAGAGGCGGAACCTTGAGACAGAACCTACCTCGGTGTCAGAGGCGTCCACCTCCACGATGAACTGGAGTTCTGGGTCGGGCTAAGCAAGGACTAGAGCAGAGGTGAAGCGACGCTCGAGTTCCAGGAATGCTGCCTCTGCCTCAAGAGTCCAGTGGAATGGAGTGGAGGTGGAGGTGAGAGTGGTGAGAGGTGCAGCCAGACGGCTGTAGTTGCGGATGAAACGCCTGTAATAATTTGCCAACCCCAGGAAATGCTGAAGCTGCTTCAGGTTGGAGGGCGTAGGCCACTCTGTGACTCCCATGACCTTGGCGGGGTCCATACGTAACTGTCTCGGTGCAATAATATAACCCAGGAAAGACACTGTGGCAACATGGAACTCTCATTTTTCAGCTTTAACAAAAAGCTTATTCTCCAACAGCCGTTGAAGAACTTGGCGAAAGTATTGCTGGTGAGCCTCAGGGTCCTTGGGGGGGAAAAAAAATAAAAATCAGGATGTCATCTAAATAGACAAAAACGGAGCGTCCAATCACATCCCTCAGCAAGTCATTGACTAGGTTCAGGAAAACAGCAGGGTTGTTAGTAAGACCAAAGGGCATGACCAAATACTCAGTGACCAAGTGGTGTGTTGAATGCAGTCTTCCACTCGTCCCCCTCTCTTATGAGGACAAGGTGATAGGCATTCCGGAGGTTGAGTTTGGTAAATGCCATGGCACCATAGAGGTGGGCAAAAGCAGAGCTGATGAGTGGCAAAAGGTACTTGTTCTTAACAGTGATATTATTCAGCCCACAGAAGTCTATGCACGGCCTCAGTGACCCATCCTTCTTCACAAAGAAAAAGGAGGAAGATGGCTTGATAAGTCCTGTAGCCAGAGAAGCCTGGATGTACCTCTCCATAGCCTCTTGCTCGGGACGAGGTTAAACAACTGGCTACTTGGGAGAGGAGCTCCAGGCTGGAGGTTAACCTCTCTGGGCTACTCAACAGCCAGTGGAATCCCGTGGCGCGATATTCAAATACCTTAGAAATGCTATTACTTCAATTTCTCAAACATATGACTATTTTACACCATTTTAAAGACAAGACTCTCGTTAATCTAACCACACTGTCTGATTTCAAAAAGGCTTTACAACGAAAGCAAAACATTAGATTATGTCAGCAGAGTACCCAGCCAGAAATAATCAGACACCCATTTTTCAAGCTAGCATATAATGTCACAAAAACCAAAACCACAGCTAAATGCAGCACTGACCTTTGATGATCTTCGTCAGATGACACTCCTAGGACATTATGTTATACAATACATGCATGTTTTGTTCAATCAAGTTCATATTTATATCAAAAAGCAGCTTTTTACATTAGCATGTGACTAGCATGTGACTAGCATTCCCACCGAACACTTCCGGTGAATTTACTCAATTACTCACGATAAACGTTCACAAAAAACATAACAATTATTTTAAGAATTATAGATACAGAACTCCTTTTTGCAATCGCTATGTCCGATTTTAAAATAGCTTTTCGGTGAAAGCACATTTTGCAATATTCTGAGTAGATAGCCAGGCCATCACAGGCTAGCTATTTTGACACCCACCAAGTTTGGTACTCACCAAACTCAGATTTACTATAAGAAAAATTGGATTACCTTTGCTGTTCTTCGTCAGAATGCACTCCCAGGACTTCTACTTCAATAACAAATGTTGGTTTGGTTCCAAATAATCCATAGTTATATCCAAATAGCGGCGTTTTGTTGTGCATTCAAGACACTATCCGAAGGGTAAAGGAGGGTGACGAACCCGGCGCGTTTCGTGACAAAAAAATTCAAAATATTCCATTACCGTACTTCGAAGCATGTCAAATGCTGTTTAAAATCAATTTTTATGCGATTTTTCTCGTAAAAAAGCGATAATATTCCGACCGGGAAACCCTGTTTTTGTTCAAAGACTGAAAATGTAAACATGGTGGAGTCTCATGCACGCGCGCCCCAGTCTCATTGTTCTCAGATCGACCACTTACCAAATGCGCTACTGTTTTTCAGCCATGGCCTGCAAAGTCATCATTCAACGTTCTGGCGCCTTCTGAGAGCCTATGGGAGCGTTAGAAAATGTCACGTTATGCCAGAGATCCCCTGTTTTGGATAGAGATGATCAAGAAGGCCAGGAAATGGTCAGAGAGGGCGCTTCCTGTTTGGAATCTTCTCAGGTTTTGGCCTGCCAAATGAGTTCTGTTATACTCACAGACACCATTCAAACAGTTTTAGAAACTTTAGGGTGTTTTCTATCCAAATCAAACAATTATATGCATATTCTAGTTACTGGGCAGGAGTAGTAACCAGATTAAATCGGGTACGTTTTTTATCCGGCCGTGCAAATACTGCCCCCTATCCCCAACAGGTTAATGGCAAAGTCGTACGGCCAGTGAGGCGGCAGCGACAGGGTGTGGTGCTTGCTGAACACAGGAGCTAGATTGTGATATTCAGGAGGGACTGATGACAGGTCCAGAGGTTCTGGAATGAACTGGGGCACAGACAAGGCAGGGGGAAGGGCAGAATGTAAACAATTAGAGTGACACAATTAACTCAGTGGTTACCTTTCCGGCAGTCCAGTCAATTTGTGGGTTGTGTAGCTTTAACCAAGGATAGCCAAGAACCAGGGGAGAGTAAGGACAGTCAATATGTGGAAATTGATCTTTTCCTGGTGATTTACAGAGAGACGCAGGATGACAGGGACAAATCTCACAGACACGGGCGAGGAGCTGTCAATTGAGGGGGTTGGCATCGAGGGGTGAATCGAGTGGGACAGTGTTCAGGCCCAACTGGGTAACAACACCTCAGGAAGCTCTCATCAGCACCTGACTCAATGAGAGCAGACGTGTGGCAGAGCCAGGCTTTTCCTCTGCCAAACAAGGTTGCCTTCAAGCAGAGGTCTGGGGGAAGATGGGCAGGCAATTTGGCTCAACAGTACACTACTGCCAAACCCCCTCTTTTGCTGGACACAGGGAACAAGTGGAGACAAAGTGACCAACAGTATAGGCAGCTCCTAACGCCAATTCATCATTGCCTCCTCTGGAGGAGAGACAAACCTGGCCAAGCTGCATGGGTTCAGGATCTGGACAAGCCTGGGGATGAGATGCAGTTGTAGAAGGACAAAGGCACTGAAGAAGATTTCAGATTTACGTTTTTAGTCATTTAACAGACGCTCTTATGCAGAGCGACTTACAGTAGTGAATGCATACATTTTATGCATTTTTTTTTTTTTGTACTGGCCCCCCGTGGGAATCGAACCCAGAACCCTGGCGTTGCACACACCATGCTGGCGTTGCAAACACCATGCTCTACCAACTGAGCCACAGGGAAGACTGCTATGGAACATCCAACCCTACCTACCCTCTCCCTCTGACGCTCACTGAGACGGTTGTCGATGCAGATAGCAAGAGAGATGAGTTCATCAAATCCGTCAGGCTCATCCCTGGACACCAACTCATCCTTGAGGGTCTCAGTGAGCGCGTTCCGGAATGCTCCCTGAAGGGCCTCCTCATTCCAGCCACCTCCATCAGCGAGGGTGCGAAACTCACATGCCATCTCAGCAACACTATGGGGGCCTTGACAGAGGGACAGGAGTCGTTTAGCGGCAGCCTTACCACAGACCGGGTGGTCGAAGACTTTCTTCCATGAATCTGGAGTAGGAGAAGCAGATGGGGGACTGTCTCTCCCACACCGCCGTGGCCCAGGAAAGCACTGCTCCAGGGAGGAAGCCAATCAAAAAGGAAATCTTGGCCCGTTCGCTAGCATAAGAGTAGGGCTGTTGCTCAAATACTAGTGAACATTGTACCAAAAAGGCTCTGCAAGCTCCGAGGTTGCCATCGTAACGCTCAGAAGTCAGAACAAACGGTTCCCGGAGCGGAGGAGAATGACTTGGAACTGGTTGAGAGCTCTGGGCGAAGGGTCGGCCCTGTAGGTCAGACAGGCTCTGTGAAAACTCCTTGATGTGCTCCAGAAGGGTCTTCAGGGCTTGGTCATGTTGCTCGAGCAGGGCGCCTTGGCTGACGAGGGTTTGGTGGAGAGTAGCAGAGTCTGCTGGGTTCATCACGTCGGCCAGATCGTACTGTAATGCGGAGTGGAACAGGGGACTCCAAGAGCAGACTCAGACGAGGAGACTAGGATGAAGTAACCAAGGTATTTATTGACACACAGGGGGGAGATGGCGTGCAGGTCAGGGGAAGCTCGGGCGGGTTGCTGGAAACCAGGTGCGGAGGCTGAGGCTGGAGCGAGAGGGGTTGAGACAGGGTGAGCAGGTCCGGAGGGGAATCCAAGGGAGGGGTAGAGTGGGGAATCCAGGACAGAGTAGCAGGATGACGAGAAGTGGGACTGGAGACAGGGACCAGGGTCAGAGCAGGCATAACTGTAGCAGAGAGGAATACAGTGTCAGGCAAGGAAAACAGGCACAACAGGATCTGAATAGTAACAAACGGCTAGAAACGTAGATTGTCTCAGCAGAGTTTACAATCTGGCAGCGTGGAAGTGGCAGGGCTGAGTATTTGTAGAGGTCTTGATTATGGAACAGGTTGCAGCTGGTGGGGATCTGCTCTGACTCCAGCACACCTGTCTCCGCCCACACAATCACACACACACACAGAGAGAGCGGGAGAGGGAGAGAGTACTGGGTAAGTGGAGGCAGATCAAGGAGACACAGGATGAGCAGTAGAGGGCGTTGCAGGAGCAGATGGGACACTAAAATGTATTTTCATTCCAGAAATCGTCAGATGTAGTCAGATCCAGACTTATTGCAGAGAAGAAACTAACATCCATAGGCATGATGTAGCGTTTGGCCAGAGCAAGGAGTTTGGGAAGCCAGGCAAGTAGAGACCGACACATAAACCACAAAGTGATGAAGAGCCAGGATTAAACATTAACAAATTAATAAAATATTGATTACTGTGTATAGCTTTGTCAGACGATAAATGACCAACCACACAGCTTTAGGGTAGTTTGAATGTATATTTCTCTGCTTTTGAGAGGAGCTGGCTACTGTACCGGTAGACTTCCAGCTATTGCGCTAAACTAACGACATCCTAACTTCAATAATCTCCAAACTGCTCGCAGAGACATAAAAATGGTATCCATGAGTTCTTCTGACTCTGGGTAAGTAGAAAACTATCTACATCTTGAAATCTCGCAGTATCCCTTTAAAGAGATAGCTCAACCAAATTATGAATATTACTCAAATAGTCTATGATTGTGTGATCCACATTCCTGTGTACACACACAGACACTATTTGCTTCCTTTAGCATTGATGTCCAAAATAAACAAATCCATGATAGTAAATGAAGCAAGCTCTCATTTGCATTCACAAATCATCTCTTGCTACAAGTATCTATTCTTCAATTTCTACAATATATTCACCTCCACAGATTCATAATACTGTGTCTGAATGCACAGCATTTCACCATCCACATTATGCAGCCACAGCACAGCAGCCACTATGCTATATGCAGTATGAATAGTGTATACAAATAAGTAGCCACTTGATTTGCTTTTCAAGATGGCCAAGTGGTCGAAAGGGACACATAACATTCAAGCTTTGTGTATGTGTGAGTGCCAGGGAGAGGTTCCATGTTACACGACTCACACATGGAGAGTGTAATGTTCAGTTTCCATGGTGAAAATGGAATCCAGCTCTGCGGCAAGGCCTGCTGATTGGCTGATATGCCCACTTGGGGTTGTGCTGTGAGAAGATGGCTGGCCAATAGGGTAGAGACAGCATTGGGGCTGTTGCTAAGGGGAGTCAGCTGGACTCATTGGAATCTACGCTCTCTCTCTCTCTCTCTCTCTCGCTCTCTCTCTCCTCTCTCTCTCTCTCCTCTCTCTAGCTCCTGTATTTTTCACTGACTCTCCCTCTCTCTCTCTCTGTCCTTCAGACGGTATGTGTCTATCTACTACTCTTACTCTCTCTGTGTCTCTGGTGTATTGGTTGATTATGGGTGAGGTGAGGAGAAGGGGCCAGTGAGAGGCAGCTCTAGAGGGTATGGGCTATGAGTCATGTAACCAAGACCCTCCCTACATATACCCAGTGCCCCCTGCCCCGCCTCCCCCGGACCATGTAGCAGTCACCTGACATCCTGTGGGTCCAGTGCTGCTGGCCTGGTCAGCTGTCCTCTACGACTTATTGGTTATCCCTCATTCCAATGTCTCTGCCAGAGCCCTGCACATAATCACCTCTCTCCGGATTAATCACACAGACATACATTTTTACACAGCCATCAGAGGACAGTCTGTGCAGCCTCCTACTTTGCCAGTATGACTCTATATTCCTCCAATATATTGTCTGCAAATGATTTATCGTGACACATGTAATGTCTTACCCTCTGACATAATTGAAGTCCCAGTCATTAGCTTCCCATGGCACTTTATTGCTCTCTTGTAGCGCTTTTACACTGAAGGTTTTGTGAGCTCACGCAGCATTCGAGACAAGATTCAGGGCATGTAAATCTTATGTTTGGAAAAAAAAGGGATCCTTTGTGGCTCAGTTGGTAGAGCATGGTTCTTGCAACAACAGGGTTGTGGGTTCAATGCCAATGGGGGACCAGTATGAAAAAGTATTAAAATGTATGGCCTCTGATTTAATAGTGTCTGCTAAATGACTAAAATGTAAAGTGTTTGTCTCATACAGTATGGAAGGAGAGAGTTAGTCCCTCTGATTAGAGCACAATACAACTGATTCCAACACTTGAAAACAGTAAGGGGACAGTAGGAGCATTGCTTAGAGGGCAAGTTCTTTAAATAAATGTATTGATGGAAAGCTTTACAGTTGTCCTTACTGAGTATGGATGATGCTGTATGATTTGGGGAATATCTGCCAGAGAGAAAATGGAGTCTTTGCTACCTCAGTGTGGTGATTTAAAAATAGCTTCTAGTTCTGTTGGCTTTATTCCAAATACACACACACACACACACACACCCTCTATCTTTCATTGGTGAAGTTCGTTTTGCATGTCCTGGTGCCCCGGGTGGGAGGAGATTTCAGTTAAGGACCAATGGAATGGTCTAAAATGAACAAACTTCTCCCATCAGGGGCACCGGGCAATGCAAAACGAACTTGCCCACTCTGCCTTTGTCCCCTCCTTCTTTTAATGTTGGATGATTGACAGGAGACCCTCCTTCCTCATTGGCTGGTGTGAATTAAATGGCGGTGTGTGGCCCCGCCCCTCCGGTCTCTGCACGTGGATCAGTCTGGTGTTAGAGCCTGAGCATCAGAGAGGAGAGGAAACCAGGAGAAGAGGAGAGGGACGAGAGAAAGAGGAGAGGATTGGGGGAGACGAGGAGGAGGACAGAGGAAAAGGGAGAGGAGCCAAGGGGTGAAAACAAAGGAAATAACAGGTAAAACAAGAAATGTGTGTATGTGTGTGTGTACAGTAGGTGTGCAATTGTGTATGCCTTTTTGCAAATATTGTTATAGTACGTCTATTGGTGTTTGTGTGTTGGGACATGTCTGTAAGTCTGTGTTCATATCTGACTACAGCACAATGCACAAACTGTAGCTTAATGTGTACATACTGTATTCTGTCTATGTCTGCAGATTGTGCAGCACAGTTAAGCATGCACACACACACACATGCATATGCACACAGGCCCACACACACACTGTTCATAAACACAGTCAGCTGATTTGTCTCTAAGCCTCTGTTTAGACTCAGGCATCGACTTGTACTTTATAACAATAGTGTTTTTGGTCTGTGTTGATGAGTGTGTTTGGTTGCTGTGACACGGTAGTATGAAGAACATAGTGTCAATAGAAAGCTTTCCCATAGGGAATGCTGCTTGCCAGTTTATTCCTAAAATATGTTATGGGGTTAAAATTAATTGGATATACCCAGTGTATTGTTCAGAAGTTTAATGACAATGCAGGCCTTTTAGATTCAAGCTTGCCAGAGGTTTTCCTAGTGTGCAGAGCCCAAACAGGGAGCCTGATAGTGGGCTAAAGACGATGGTGTCTTCCTTGTGCTAAAAATGGTTGGGCATTGTTGACCCACATTTAGTGCAGTATTTATAGAGTACAGTGACTCACTCTCCTCTGGTGGCTGCAAATAGAATGAGTAAAGAATAGCCTTCTTTCCCCTCGTTAAATCACAACAACTTACCCACGTGGATACTAACACCCTAACACACACTCTGGGCATCAGGATGCGTTTCTTCTGTGGTCCACCACTGGTCACCAACCAGTACACCCAACCACTTGACCATGCTGATTCTATTATGAGGTTAATGTTCAGCACACACACCAGCTGTCTGTTTTAATTTCCTCCCAAATAGGTTCCAGGTGGTCAGATTTGTGTGGGTGTTTGTGTTTCATTGCAGGAATTTAGTGGTAAATGTTTGTATTTGTTATTAGAGGCTGGGTTTAGAAGTCAGTAGGCTGGGGTTAGAGGTCAGGGGTGAGGGGTCAGTGTGACGCCTGTCTGAGGACACAGCCCCTCCACCACCCTGCAGTGTCACAGATAATACAGTGCCTGCCCTGCCAATGCATGTTCCTAGTGATTATCACCATGACAACCAGCCCTTTGGATGTACTCGCCCAGACACACTTTCTCTGACACACGTTAACACACACACACACACAGACACGTTCCCTAACACACAACCACACACACACTGCTTCACTGTTGTCGTCTTTGAAATGCCACCTGGTCTGTTGGTGTTGTTGCCACCTGGTCTGTTGGTAAGAAAAAGACACTCACCTCCGTCCCCCCTGTTCCAAGCCTGCAGTGGTACATTCCAGTACCCCTCTGAGGTCTGTGCTTTCTGGAGCATACAGAGGAAGAAGCCTCCATTTTGGAGAGAAGGAGAAGGTAGATGTGGGAAAGAAGGGGACGGAGAGCAGAGCTGTAGAAAGTTATTTTTAGAAAAACTATTTATATTCATCTCATGCTTTCTGCTTTGTGTCAACTCAGGTCAGCATCAGCCTTTACATTGTCTTACAAACATGGATTACCTACAGTAGGCTACATACACATCAGTGTTTGTGGTGTTGAGGGTGTATGTGTCAGTTTGTCTGTTTGCTACCATGTCTGTCTGTATTTCAGGCTGATTTCTGTAGTTATGTATTATAGGTCTGACTGAGAAGTAGGGGGACAACATTTCAGTACATTTTCCAAAATTCCCAGGTTTTTCAGAAATCCCAGTTGGAAGATTCCCGATCAGCAGGAAATCCTACAACCAGGATTTCTGGAAAACCTGGGCAATTTGAGAACGTTACCAGAATGTTGCAACCCTAAGTACTGAGAAGTGAAAGCCCCCACTTTCCCAGCTCTCTCTCTTTCAGTTTGTTCTATTAGGTGGGATCAGAGCCAGGTGTGGTGTGGTGGTGCAGCTCATCCCCCCATATAAGATAGTATCATTGTGATTCCTGCACTGACTGTAGAGGCTCCGCCATGTTCACCCACACAGAGGGAAACACATCTGCATTGGGTTGCTATGCCACCAGCAGGCTGATACAAACACATTGTTCAGTGTGTCTGTGTAGTGTAACAGGGTGAGGATTATTGCTGTATTGGAATCAGTTGTCTCTGCCTCTTTGGTTGAGGGACACTACTGTTCTTGAGTCATTTTCAGAAAAGTTCAAAGCAGGGTTTGACAGTGCAAAGACATTTTGCTTTAACCTCAATATTTTTTGCAAACTTTGAGACTATTGTCTATTGAGGCAACTAAAATAGGAGAATTGTAAGCATATGACTTCCATTGGCAGATGTCTATTGTGCTCAGTGTTAATCTGCACCATGGCTGGTTGGTCACTGAGGCCAACATGTCTTCTAGTATAAACTCATTCTGAAGGAGTGGGAGGGACAGTCTCACCCCTGGAGCTGGCACCTGATTTGAGAGAGGAGATAGGAAGAGAGGGAAAGGGAAGGGATGGAGGATAGGGAAAATATAGATAGTGGATGAGGAGGAGTTGACTAAGAACAAGGTTATTCAGGAAAGGAAGGTAACTGGTTTAGTAATGGGATGGAATAGTAAGTCAGTGGAGCAGGGCTTCTTGCAGCAGCGGGGGATCTTCAGTTCTTTATGAACATCTAAAGGCCCACATCACAGTTTAGAGGCGACTTATCCTCTTAGATGTTTTTCTTTCCAAAGCAGATGTTAAAAAGAGATGCAATTAATAACAGATTTTAGACGGTTTTCCATTTTCATCACCCACATAACACAGCCCACATAACAACATCTGGACTAATGAATGGGTAATAATAATGGGAATGTCATAATAACATTGACACTCGTATATCTCAAGGGCCATTTACACACACACACACACACACACACACACACACACACACACACACACACACACACACACACACACACACACACACACACACAGATAGAGAGAGAGTGTCAGAGAGATGCACAATCACACTCCCTCTGCACTCAAATCCACACGCTAATTGAAAAACAAGTCAGTCGCCAGAGTATACAAACCTTCCTTATGCTTTCATTTCCCTAGAAACTGGTGTATGCATGCACAAACACACAGACATACACAAATGTACACACACACACACAAATAGCAGGGGGATGCAGACAGTCAGGTGCAGCCCTCACACACACACACAAGCACACAGTGAAGGAAAGGTGTCTCTGTAAGGCAGAGTCTTGATCTTGACTCTGGGGTAAATTATATAATTTGTTGCCAAGGATACAGTATGAGAGAGAGAGAGTGAGAGAGGCAGACATGTGGAGAGAGAGTGAGAGGCAGACATGTGGAGAGAGAGAAAGTGAGAGACAGACATGTGGAGAGAGAGAGAGTGAGAGACAGACATGTGGAGAGAGAGAGAAGGAGTGAGGTAGACTGGAATCAGTCTTGTTGAATGGGGCTGGAATAGGAGAGGTGACAAGGCGTTATGGGAGGGGCCAGAGAGAGGAAGGCAAAAATAAATGAAATTCGACTGGTTGGTCAAAGGGGGCAGGGCCATCCTCACTCTCGCTTCTCTCTCTCTTCCTCTCTGCCTTCTCTACTGAGCCATTCCTTCCCTGTCTTTGTCTGTCTACTGAGGGGAGAAACGCTAGAGAAAACAGTGTTTGTGACAGAGAGGGAGCGAGAGAGAAAGAGGGAAAGAGAGAGAGGGGGGAGAGGGGAGGACAAGAGAGGAATGACAAGATGGAAGAATGGAATGGCAATACATACCTTCTTTTCAGACAATAACCCCTTTCATGTCCTCACATCTGTGTCCTACCTGACAGTGGTTTCTCCTCCCTCTCTCCTGTGCGTGTATGTGTGTGCCGGCTAGCAGAGGTAGTGGATGCCCGTTCTGTTTAACGGGACGTCAGGCTGAAGCTGAAGTGGGCTGCTGTCTCGCTCTCCCTGAGTGAGTGGCATCTTCACACAGCTGGGACCAGAGAGACTGTCTCCCCCTCTCTCTCTCTCTCTCACAGCACTCAGCAGCAAGGTAAGACTAGAATGCTCCTTCTCCTCTCTCACACACACTGGCAGGGGGTCACAGTAAGAGACCGAGGTTGCCCCGGAGAGGGATATGCATTTCTCTGGTGACAGAGACACCAGTTACCGTGGAGATATAGTAAGGTTTGAGGACAGTGATTTCTCTGGTGACAGAGTGTCATGGATGGAGACACCGGTCTTCTTGGTGACAGAGACAGATGGAGGGCTGCAGAATGAAGCGACTGACTGACTGACTGTCCCTCTCTTTGTGCTGCTGGAGAAACTAAAGATGAAATGTGGAGCCACCACCTTCCTCCACCCTCTGCTCACTCAGCTATACAGTACACTTCTTCATTTGTCTTATGAAATGCCCATTCTCTCTCTCACTGTCTCTCTCTCTCTGACTCTCCTTCTACTCCCTCTCTGTGCATTGGAAACAGAATTCCTGCATGTGTGTGTTAGAGGTCATGTGTGAGACACAGCTTGGGGTAGAATAGTAGTGGGGGGGTGTACAGATAGAGGCTTTTGTGGAGGAAATGGAATCATTATTGATTGCTATGGTGATCTCAGGCACCAGGCAGGCAGCACTAGCGACACGCTGACTATTGCAACTCTGTATACTGTATTGTGTGTGTGATGTGGACTAGACAGAGATGAGATACACTACATTACCAAAGGTATGTGGACACCTGCTTGTCGAACATCTCATTCCAAAATCATGGGCATTAATATGGAGTTGGTCCCCTCCTGTGCTGCTATAACAGCCTCCACTCTTCTTGGAAGGCTTTCCACTAGATGTTGGAAAATTGCTGCGGGGACTTGCTTCCATTCAGCCACAAGAGCATTAGTGAGGTTGCGCGCTGATGTTGGGCAATTAGGCCTGGCTTGCAGTCGGTGTTCCAATTCAGCCCAAAGGTGTTCAATTGGGTTGAGGTCAGGGCTCTGTGCTGGCCAGTCAAGTTCTTCCACACCAATCTCAACAAACTATTTATGCATGGACCTCGCTTTGTGCACAGGGGCATTATCATACTGAAACAGGAAAGGGCCTTCCCCAAACTGTTGCCACAAAGTTGGAAGCACGGAATCGTCTAGAATGTCATTGTATGCTGTAGCATGAAGATTTCCCTTCACTGGAACTAAGGGGCCTAGCCCGAACCATGAATAACAGCCGCAGACCATTATTTCTCCTCCACCATACTTTACAGTTGGTGCTATGCATTGGGGCAGGTAGTGCTCTCCTGGCATCCGCCAAACCCAGATTTGTCCATCGGACTGCCAGATGGTGAAGCGTGATTCATCACTCCAGAGAACGTGTTTCCACTGCTCCAGAGTCCAATGGCGGTGAGCTTTAAACCACTCCAGCCGACACTTGGCATTGCACATGGTGTTTTTGGTCTTGTGTGAGGCTGCTCGGCCATGGAAACCCGTTTGTGACCAACCGCCTTGATTTGGTCTTATGTAGCAAAATTTGAAATTGTGTTTTTTTACATTGGATAAAAGCAGAGACACAGAGCTATAAAATGGTATATCATACACTGTATTTGAGGAACAATGGGAAAGTAATTCTGCTTCGAAAGTTGATAAACTTGTAACCTCACTTTTGAGAAAAGGGCCTTTGAATGTTTCGGTACGTACTGGAGAGCTCTTCTTTGTTTACAAACATTCAGCATCGTTTAGACCCTCTTAAGCTTTAGCCCCACCCATCTCTTTAAGGGTTGATCTGAGCATTCTGTCCTAACAACAACAGTCTAACAACAAAGCTAACTGGCTAATATTGGCTAGCTTGCTAGCTACTTCCAGATACAAATGAGAGAACAGCTAACTGACCATTTTACTCGCCCTTGCAGAGCTGGTTAGGCTGTTTTTATGTTATCCAGAGCGTTGGTGACTGCAACTGTGCTGCTGGCAGCAATTTACGCTTTTTTGCCAACGTTTACTGACACCAGCCATATTCAACGGGTGTTGAGCAATCGTAAATTCGTCAGTTATTCTGCGCTCTGGCACACTCAGATGAGAGTGCTCTGAAATCGGAGTAGATAGCCAGAGCGAATTTACCAGCTACGTTGATCAACAGTTGTCGCAGTGACAGTCTATTGAAATGGTTACTTGCATAGTGGAGTCTTTTGTTAAGACATGTAGCTAGCTTGCTAAATCAACAATGAACCATAATCCCAACTCATGATGTTACTACCCTACATTAATCTGCAGGTAGCTAACCAACCAGGTTCAATGTTAGCTAGCTAACATTAGGCTATAACTAGCAAAGCAAATGGCTCTGAGATACAAATAATAAGATCATACATGTAATGTTAGCTTGCGAGCCAGCCAGCTAACGTTAGCTAGCTAACTAACAGTACACTAACTTTTTAAATGAAAACAACTTTCTGTCAAAATTAGAAATGTCTAATATCTGAAAATGTAGCTAGCTAGACTATCTTACCCTTATACATCATGGATGGACGCCTCTCCCTGTCACAAATGCCATGGCTGCCCTTAGTTTGAAGATGTAATCCAGAGACAAGTGTTTTCTCCATCTCCTTAGCTATCATACTCTAATTCCACTGATTTCAAAACTTGGTCCTCCAGAAAGTGGAGAGCAACACTTATGCAGTTCTACTATGCAATACTTTTTTTTAAGCCACGTTAGACAGGATTACCTACACATACTGACCAGCTCAAATAGACAGAAGTGTGTTATATGGCAGACCAATCTGAACTCATCTCTCGGCATGTCCAGCCCATTCATTATCTCAGCCAATCATGGCTAGAGGGAAGATTGCTGTCTTTTTCTGTGGCTAAACCAACTAGGCTCGTAATTTAACAATTGTATTTGTATTTACAGATGGCATACAAGTCTGTTATTAAGGCACATGAAAGTTCACATGTTCCAGAAGGCATTTCTGCCAAAAAACACATTTTGGTTAAAAAGAAAGTGAAGTAGTGACCCGCGACATACGCCTAGTTTCCTGAAACGAGTCACATTTCATGACGCTCCGGACGAACAGTTATTGTGCTGACGCTGTACTCCGTAGTGAGTGTTGCAACCGAGGACAGACAATTTTACACACTACGCACTTTAGCACTGGGCGGTCCCATTCTGTGAGCTTGTGTGGCCTACCATTTTGCGGCTGAGCCGTTGTTGCTTCTAGACGTTTTCACTTCAGAATAACAGCACTTACAGTTGACAGGGGTAGCTTTAGCAGGGCAGACATTTGACGGACTGACTTGTTGGAAAGGTGGCATCCTATGCCAGTGCCTTGTTGAAAGTCACTGAGCTCTTTTGTAAGGCCATTCTACTGCCAATGTTTGTTTATGGAGATTGCATGGCTGTGTGCTCGATTTTATTCACCTGTTAGCAACAGGTGTGGCTGAAATAGTCGAATCCACTCATTTGAATGGGTGTCCACATACTTTTGTATATACAGTGTATGAGCGGTCTATCTATCATGTATTTTGTATGAACAATACATTCTTTATTATTTTAAGTGTGTGTGTGTGTGTGTGCATTTGTTTGTGTGCATAATGGTTCTGTGAGAGACAATGCACATTGCTGCATACTGGTATCTGTGTGAGAGAGGGTTAGTGTATGTGTGTATACATACAGTGTTTGCTGTATATTGACAGCTACAGTAGATTAGTAAGCAAAAGTCTATTCTCTGCCTGTGGACACAAGGAGGATGTAAAAATAGCTATTTTTCCCCTACACCCTCTCACCCCCTGAGTTAGAGAGATTTCCTGTGTGCTGACATACTATAATCCGTCTGCGGTCTCACACACACACACACACACACACACACACACACACACACACACACACACACACACACACACACACACACACACACACACACACACACACACACACACACACACACACACACACACACACACGTGCACACACACGTGCACACACACACTCCATAGACAAACATTGGGGCAGCAGGTAGCCTAGTAGTTAGAGTGTTGGGCCAGTAATCTAAAGGTTGCTAGATCAAATCCCTGAGCTGACAAGGTAAAAATATGTTGTTCTGTCCCTGAACAAGGCAGTTAACCCACTGTTCCTAGGCCGTCATTGTAAATAAGAATTTGTTCTTAACTGACTTGCCTAGTTAAATAAAGGTTAAATTTGAAAAAATACATAAAGGGCTGATATCATGTTGCCCCTCTCACCTGTCCTCCTTTGTTGTCCTAATTCATTAATGGCACAAGCCTGGAGGCAGACATGTACCTGTAGACTCACTAGATCTGACATACATTATGGTGGAGCATGCATCCATGCATCAATGGAGCATAGATCTCTACAAGTGCTAGATTATTGGATATGTAACTTGGAAGAACACTATAGAATCAAGATAGTATAATGCATAGTTGCAGCCCTCACAAACATCTCTGACAATATATTTGGTGACTTTGTCTCATAAAATGTTCTGAATTCTTGTTCTACCTATAGTCTATATCGCTTTGGGCAATTCGACGGTAACGGAATTACACTTTGACTCAGATCTTTAATTTAAAATGTATGTCAAACAAAAACCATTGATTTCAGAGTTTAACAAACCATACAACTCTATGCACAAGGACTACTTTGAGCAGTCCCCCACCCCCCGCCCCCCTGTCCCCGTCCATCCATAACCCCTGTTTGAAAGAGCGATTGTCCATTCATCAGAAAGAAGTGCACAGAGGATGGGGGAGTGGTGTGGCTGATTGAGTGGCCAGGCAAGTGAAGGAGCAGTGGGGAAGGAAGGAAGGAAGGAAGGAAGGAAGGAAGGAAGGAAGGAAGGAAGGAAGGAAGGAAGGAAGGAAGGAAGGAAGGAAGGAAGGAAGGAAGGAAGGTATTAGTGTTTCTGGCTGCTCTACACAATGAGTACAATGTGTGTTTACTCTGATTCACTGGGTCACAGGCCAGTCCCCTGAGTCGGAATATTAGGGTTTTGCTGAAAATAAGGCGGCATGTTTACCTCAATTTGACTTGATTCCAAACACACATTCGCAAACACACACACGCATGCACACACACATGCACACACAATTGTATTAATTGAGCAGATCCTATGGATGGGCAGCGCTTGAAGTTATTTATTCAGTGTATAAGAAAAGTAGTGAAACCATAACAGGCGAAACTGGCATTTCAGTTTAGCATCATAGTATCTAGGGATAAGAGATAGGGATGAGGATTAAGAGAGAGAAAGGAGAGACTCATTCAAAGGTAGGTCGGACATGGGCATGGCCACACACAGCTGGCTGGCCATGTTTTTCCTTGTCACTGCAACTACTGTACCAAACAGCTGAATGGAATGGAGCTGGTTTGCAAACCACAATTTATTACAGAGAGATAATTTAGGGCATGTAATAACTTGCGATGTACAGCTGTCCATATGGAACATATAAGAGACACATTCCTTATGTGCATGTGTTTGCATTGTGCTTTAGTACAGAGTAGTATTATCATTATTATAAACATCATAACATCATAGAGCTTCGATGCCATATAACACTCCTTCCGTGGCCTCCAACTGCTCTTAAATGCAAATAAAATTAAATGCATGCTCTTCAACCGATCGCTGCCCGCACCTGCCCGCCCGTCTAGCATCACTACTCTGGACGGTTCTGACTTAGAATATGTGGACAACTACAAATACCTAGGTGTCTGGTTAGACTGTAAACTCTCCTTCCAGACTCACATTAAGCATCTCCAATCCAAAATTAAATCTAGAATCGGCTTCCTATTTCGCAACAAAGCATCCTTCACTCATGCTGCCAAACATACCCTTGTAAAACTGACTATCCTGCTGATCCTTGACTTCGGCGATGTCATTTACAAAATAGCCTCCAATACTCTACTCAGCAAATTGGATGTAGTCTATCAGAGTGCCATCCGTTTTGTCACCAAAGCCCCATATACTACCCACCACTGCAACCTGTATGTTCTCGTTGGCTGGCCCTTGCTTCATATTCATCGCTAAAACCCACTGGCTCCAGGTCATCTATCAGTCTTTGCTAGGTAAAGCCCCGCCTTATCTCAGCTCACTGGTCACCATAGCAGCAACCACCCGTAGCACGCACTCCAGCAGGTATATTTCACTGGTCACCCCCAAAGCCAACTTCTCCTTTGGTCGCATTTCCTTCCAGTTCTCTGCTGCCAATGACTGGAACGAATTGCAAAAATCACTGAAGCTGAAGACTTATATCTTCCTCACTAACTTTAAGCATCAGCTGTCAGAGCAGCTTACCGATCATTGCACCTGTACATAGGCCATCTGTAAATAGCCCACCCAAATACCTCATCCCCATATTGTTATTTATTTATTTTGCTCCTTTGCACCCCAGTATCTCTACTTGCACATTCATTCATCTTCTGCACATCTATCACTCCAGTGTTTAATTGCTAAATTGTAATTATTTCACTACTATGGCCTATTTATTGCCTTACCTCCATAATCTTACTACATTCGCACACACTGTATATAGACTTTTCTATTGTGTTATTGACTGTATGTTTGTTTATCCCATGTGTAACTCTGTGTTGTTTGTGTCACACTGCTTTGCTCTATCTTGGCCAGGTCGCAGTTGTAAATGAGAACTTGTTCTCAACTGGCCTACCTGGTGAAATAAAGGTGAAATAAAAATAATATTAAAAAAATGGGAAAGTCCTTTTTCACTGTCAGATAAAGTACATTCATACACACACATTCTCCATTTCTGTTGCGGTCTCACACATGCATATTCCATCTATAAATTGCAAATCAGCTCTGCCCCCTTTTCTCTCTCCCTCCCTGCTATCTCTGTGGCCCTCTTTATGCCCAGACTAGAATGGTTGGAGACAAGAGCGGTTGCTATGATCCGTCCTCTTCAGAGAACCAGGCAGGCAGGCCTTTATCAGTGGCTGGCCACGGGCTGCAGTTGCTGCTGGGAGCTGGTGATCAGAGAGGGTCTGGATGCAGGGTGCCGGTCTGGTTGACTGGTGATAAACTGCCTGCCTGCTCACCCCAAACAAACTACTGTTCCAGCAGATTAGGAGGCAGACACGGAGAGAGAGAAAGTGAAACAGAAAAGGAGAGAGGAGAGGAGAGGATAGTGTTGTGTGCGTGTAGCTGCAACGCATTTCTTTGTTGTTATTAAAGTAAAGCTGATCTTGGACCAGTGCCTAAAGGTAAGTAGGCGTGTGGGCGATAGCAGTTATAATGTGTACCATTGTAGGGAGTTGTAGTGCAGTGTTGGAGGTGCATTATCATGTACAGTGGTGTAAAGTACTTAAGTAAAATTACTTTTACTTAAGTATATTTTTGGGGTATCTGTACTTTACATTATGTAAGCGGACCAAGTACCTTGAGGTTGCTCTAAAGCGGAAAGGTGGAATAAACGAGCCAGGAACAGGTTTTCTTAATCGAACTAAGTTCTCTATTGAGGTATTTCTTTCTTCTTAAACACTCCAACACAATCAAGGATTATCTCCCAAGGAAAACACAAATCTTCTTTACAAGAACAAGGAACACAAATCATGGGTGTGTCACCGCCTTAATGATCCGTCCGTGGAGAGTTCCCTTCGGGTGGTGGTCCGGATCCATGGTGGCCATTCCCAAGAGGTAGTTTGTCCCCTTCGTCTCCCTTCCGAAAGGTACATCCTATCCCTTGGAGAAGCAAACACTCTTTTCTTTCTCCCCCCTCTGCCGGTTCCCTCCTCTCTCTTGTATGGGAAAGAGAATAGCTCATTAGTACCGTCTGCTGTGCTTAATTGCCTCTGATCACCTTGACTCACATGCCGGGCTGGGCTACTGTCCGTAGGAGCAGCCTGCCCTCTGGTGGTCCTTCCACATACCTCCCCCCTCAGGACCGGACCAGAGGGCCAGGCGCCAGATGCACTGTCTTGGTCACGTTGGGCCAGCGCGTCCGCATTCCCATTCCTCAATCCAGCCCTGTGGAAGACATGGAAAGAGAACGGTTGTAAAGCAAGAAACCGTCTGGCTATTCTGTTGTTATTGTTTCTATTACCGGCCATCCAAGTGAGGGAAGCATGGTCAGTAACGAGGGCAAACCTACGCCCGAGTAGGTAGTACCGGAGATAATTGATGGCCCACTTAATGGCTAGGGCCTCTTTCTCTACGGTAGCATATCTCTGTTCCTGATCACTGAGCTTCCTACTTATAAAGAGAATAGGCCTCTGCTTCGCCTTCACCCTGAGCTAAGACGGCTCCGAGCCCCGTATCTGAGGCGTCTACCTGCACAATGAACTCTTGGGAGAAGTCAGGAGCCTGCGAGATGGGATCAGAGCACAGGCTATCTTTTAGCAACTGGAAGGCGTCTTCCGTCTCGACCTTCCACACTAACCGGTTTAGCAGTTTTTTCTTGATGAGGTTTGTGAGGGGGTTGGCAATGGTTGCATATCCAGGGATGAAACGGCGATAATATCCCATTATCCCCAAGAAGGCCCAGACGTCCCATTTCGTCTGGGGCCGAGGCCAGTCCCGAATGGCCCTGGTCTTTTCTGCCTGTGGGCGTATTTTTCCGTTCCCCACGGTGTATCCCAGGTATCCGCTTCGGACAGACCCAGGCAGCGTTTTTTGGAATTGGCAGTCAGCCCTGTACCCTCCAGGCTCACGAGCACCGCCCGTAGTTGCAGGAGGTGGCTATCCCAGTCCTCGCTGTGGAGGACCACATCGTCTATATACGCCGCCACGTACTATTGATGGGGTTGTAGAATGGCAACCATGAGGTGTTGGAAAGTTGCTGCAGCCCCATGCAGTCCGAAGGGCATCCTCACATACTGAAAAAGCCCCTCCGGTGTGGCGAAGGCAGTCTTTGGGCTGTCCTCGGGAGCCACCGGCACTTGTCAATATCCCTTCGTCAAATCTAGGATGGTGATGAACTTTGCTTTCCTCAGCGCTTGAGGAGTTCATCCACATGGGGCATGGGATATGTGTCGAACGTAGAAATGGCGTTTACACCACTAAAGTTGTTGCAGAGCCTCATACTACCGTCGGGTTTGGGGACCAGAACTATGGGACTGGACCACTCACTCACAGATGGCTCGATCACCCTCATCCTCAGCATCTCCCATATCACGTTATTTACGATGACTCGGCGGTCCTCAGGAATCCTGTAAAGCCGGATATGCACCTTCTTGCCGGGTTCAGTGTGGATATGATGAAACAGGACATCTGTTTGTCCTGGAAAGGGTGAGAATACCCTGCCGAATTGCATAATCAGCTTGTCTAGTTGTCTCGACTGCTCCGGCAGGAGAGTTCGGCCACGGCGCACCTGTAGCAGGGCCTCCTCTTTTTCCTTGTCCTCCACAGTCATCAAAGCCACACCGTCCTCTCTCCCATGGTACTTCTTCAGCAGGTTGATATGATAGAGTTGGACCTTCTTCCTCCTGTCCGGTTGCTTGACTTATCGTAGACCCGGCCTTGAGTCCGTTGCACCTTCTCCATATGTTCCTTTACTATGGGCCAGACTGCTGACATGTAACATGTTCTATTATCAACCGGAACAGGCATGGTTGGGCCTCCCAGGTCTCCTTGGCTAAGTCAAGGATCCCTCAACATGGCCTGCCATAGAGCAATTCGAATGGGGAGAACCCAGTGGATGCCTGGGGTACTTCTCGCAGGGCAAACATTAAGTGGGGCTGAAGCATGTCCCAGTTTTTCTCATCTCTGGACACCATTCTTCACAACATGCTTTTAATCATTTTGTTCAGGCGTTCACACACACCGTCTGTCTGCGGGTGGAATATGCTTGTGTGTATCTGTTGAATCTGGTATAACTGACACAAGTCCTTCAACAACCGGGACATGAACGGGGTTCCCTGGCCGGTTAGGATTGTCTTGGGAAGGCCCACCCGGGAGAACAGCATAAACAATTCCTTGGCGATTCCCTTTGACGACATGTTGCGAAGGAGTATGGCCTCTGGGAACTTGGTAGCGTAATCTACGACCACCGGGATGTACTCATGTCCTCTGGTGGATTTTGGGAGGGGTCCCACGAGGTCCATAGCAATGCATTCGAAGGGAGTCTCTATAATGGGGAGAGGAATCAAAGGATTACGCAGGTGTGGCCACGGGGCTGTACGCTGACATTGATCACACGTCCTACAATACCTGGCCACATCTCGGGTGACATGGGGCCAATAGAACCTCTGCATGATTCTGTTGATCGTTTTGTCCCATGCCAGGTGTCCTCCTAGGTCTAGGCACCATTAGTAATTCCTGTTTTTCCCCCCTTTGTTGCACGACCCAATACAAGAGGCCCCGCCATAGTAGGGAAGAGAGGGCTCACCTGATCCATCGACATTCCTCCCGTCGATCACCTTCACCTTCCTCATGGCATCCCGTAGGTCTGGGTCTCTATGCTGAGAGGTACCAAACTGTCCCTTTAATTCTTGGGGCAGGTCGACCTCGGTAGAGGGGTATGGAGGTTGTTCCCCATCCCCGTCGGGGGTGCCCGAGGAGAATAATTTCTATGTTCCCTCCTCTGAATGAGCTTCAAATATAGCCCTTAGCCTCTGGTGGCTCCTTCCTTCGTCGTGTATAACCCTTCGCAGGTGTCTTCAATGGAGGTTTCCTGGAAAAGTTGTCGGAGGCGTTGTGTCTGTATTTCTTCCTCTGCTCCAAAGGACAAGGCCGAGGCTAGGTTTCCTTGTAGGACTACCACCTCAGGCTTGGACTGGGTTTTGTTCTTTCTCTGCATTCCTGCCCCCCTGGGGTAGCCCAGCTCTTGGAGTGTGATAGGGAGACCTGATCCCCTTTGTCCGGTGCGTAACGTCACCTGCCAAAGCTCCTTATATAGGGGACAGTCTCTCCCGATCAATAATGGAACCTTCAGCTGGGGTACTTTCCCCGCCCTGACTGTACACCTTCCTTTCGGGGTGAGAATGGACAGACTCGCTGTGGGGTAATAGTGGGTGTCTCCATGGATACAGGACATGGCTACTTTGTCTGGTAGCAGTGTTGCTATGGTCACCTGCTCCTCCACTAACGTAACCATACTTCCCGAGTCGAGAATGGCTACCACGTCTCGTCCTTCTATTCGAACCGGAATCTCTGTGGCTGGGGCAATTTCTGTTAACTTCTATGGGCTACGTGGGACACTAGCGTCCCACCTGCGGGACACAGCCAGTGAAATATCAGGGCGGCAAATTCAAAAACAACAAAATGTCATAATTCAACTTTCTCAAACATACAACTATTTTACACCATTTTAAAGATACACTTCTCCTTGATGTAACCACATTGTCCAATTTCAAAAAGGCTTTACAGCGAAAGCAAAACATTAGAGTATGTTAGGAGAGTACATAGACAAAAATAATCACACAGCCATTTTCCAAGCAAGGACATGTGTCAATAAAACCCAAAACACAGCTAAATGAAGCACTAACCTTTGACGATCTTCATCAGATGACACTCCTAGGACATTATGTTACACAATACATGTATGTTTTGTTTGATAAAGTTCTTATTCATATCCAAAAACAGCATTTTACATTGGCGCGTGATGTTCAGAAAATGTATTCCAACCAAAACGTCCGGTGAATGTGCACATCAATTTACAAAAATACTCATCATAAACGTTGACAAAATATATAACAATTATTTAAATAATTATAGATAGACTACTCCTGGATGCAACCGCTGTGTCAGATTTTAAAATAGCTTTACGGAGAAAGCACATTTTTCAATATTCTGAGTACATAGCTCAGCCATCACGGTGAGCTATTTAGACACCCGCCAAGTTCGGGGCAACCTAAACTCAGAATTAGTATTAGAAATATTCTCTTACCTTTGCTGATCTTCATCAGAATGCACTCCCAGGACTGCTACTTCCACAAGAAATGTTGTTTTTGTTCGAAATAATCCATATTTATGTACAAATACCTCCGTTTTGTTCGTGCGTACAGATCACTTATCCAAAGGCATAACGCGCGAGCGTGGAACCAGAGACGAAAAGTCAAAATGTTCCATTACCGTACTTAGAAGCATGTCAAACGCTGTTTAAAATCAATTTTTATGGTATTTTTAATGTACAATTGCGATAACATTCCAACCGGACAATAGCATATTCATTCAAGAAGAAGAAGGAATGGCGCGCTCGCGTGACCGCGCAAATCCAATCCCTTTGTTGCCAGGCAGTCCACTCAGAAACTGAGCTCCTATTATCTGCCCAGTGACAGGAGAATGCTCAAACCACTTTCTGAAGGCTGTTGACAGCCAATGGAAGCCTTAGGAAGTGCAACGTCACCCCACAGACACTGTAGTTTCGATAGAGAATCAAAAGAAGAACTACAATTCTCAGACTTTCCACTTCCTGCTTGGATTTTTCTCCGATTTTTGCCTGCCATATGAGTTCTGTTATACTCACAGACACCATTCAAACAGTTTTAGAAACTTCAGAGTGTTTTCTATCCAAATCTAATAATAATATGCATATTCTAGTTTCTGGGCCAGAGTAGTAACCTGTTTAAATTGGGTACGTTTTTCATCCGGCCGTGAAAATACTGCCCCCTAGCCCAGACAGGTAAGCCAACAGGGGTATTCCTGCCCTCTCGGACCGGGATGCGCGGGGACGGCCAGCGCTGACTCGGTGGCCATGGACTCGTCCTTTCTGGGACATTGTGGGGCATAATGGTCCGGAGACTGGCATTTATAGTACCGACCCTGTTGTGTGACTTCTCCCTCTTCCGGAGTGGGTTCGGTCGTTTTGGTGGCGGACGTGAAGGGTTAGTCGGGGAACGGGCTTGGCAGAGTCCTTCCGGTCCTCCTCGTCCCTTTTTAACAACTCCCATGTAGATTGGTACGTTTCCACAGCCTGGGCTATGTCGTCGGCTGACGACGGGTTAGCTTGGTCCTTCCATAATTACTATTGTCACGTCCTGACCAGCAGAGGATAATTGTATTATATTTGGTCAGGACGTGGCAGAGGGGTATTTGTTTTATGTGGTTCGGGGTGGTGGTTTGTTTAGTAGGGTATTTGATTTATGTATTCTGGGGTTTTTTGGGAACTGTTCTATGTTAGTGTATTTCTATGTTCTGTCTAGTCTTTTGTATTTCTATGTTTTGTTAATTGGGGTTGGACTCTCAATTGGAGGCAGGTGTTTTTTAGTTGCCTCTGATTGAGAGTCCTATATATAGGTATGTGTTTTGTTTTGTAGTTTGTGGGAGATTGTTCTGTGTATAGCCTTGTGCCTTACCAGCCTGTATATAGTCGTTGTGTTATTCTTTGTGTACGTGTTTATTTTTTGGTTCTCCTTCTTAACCAAATAAAAGAAGATGAGTGCACATATTCCTGCTGCGTTTTGGTCCACTTTATCCAACGACAACCCTTACAACTATTTATATTTTCGACTACTTTTACTTTTACTTCACTACATTCCTAAAGAAAATTATGTACTTTTTACTCCATACATTTTCCCTGACACGCAAAAAAAAAACATTTTGAATGCTCATTACATTTGTAATGCTTTTCACACACTTATCAAGACAACGCCCCTGGTCATTCCTACTGCCTCTGATCTGGCGGACTCAATAAACACAAATTATTCGTTTGTAAATTATGCGTATTGGAGTTTGCCGCTGGCTATCCATAAATTAAAAAAAATAAAAAATCGTACCGTCTGGTTTGCTTAAAAAGGAATTTAAAATTATATATACTTTTACTTTTGATACTAAAGTATATTTAAAACCAAATACGTTTAGACTTTTACTCAATTAGTATTTTATAGGGTTGCTTTCACTTTTTCTATTATGGTATCTTTACTTTTACTCAAGTATGACAATTGGGTGCTTTTCCCACCACTGACAGTGTAGAGCCCTCAAACTCACCTATGGACCTCGAAGCCAGTTCCACTGCATTTTTCCGTTGTTCCGTTTAAATCAGGGACTGCTTTAGACCTGGGACACCAGGTGTATGCAATTAAATATTAGGTAGAACAGAAAACCAGCAGGCTCCGGACCTCGTAGGGTAAGAGTTGAGTACCCCTGGTGTAGAGACTCTGTACAGAGACTGTGAATGTCAATCATGATGTGGCTAGTGGTTGATTTCTACATGTTGTTTTTGTGGTTTAGAAACTGAACATTATTTTGTAGTTTAGCAACTGAACACTGAACAGTCTCTCACCCCTTTTTTCTCTCTCTCTCTAGGTTGTGAATTACAGTTAGTAAAAGAAAGACAGACAGGTTGTGTAACCCTCAGTTTTATAGTGGAGGGCTTTACAGACACAGACCAAGTGTGGGGAGTATTTCTACCTCTGTGTACAATACATTTTATTCATTTAGCAGACACTCTTATCCAGAGCGACTTACAGTTAGTATATTCATCTTAAGATAGCTAGGTGAGACAGCCACATATCACAGCTTGTAAGTACATTTTTTCTCAATAAAGTCAGTGCTAGTAGGAAAAAACAAGTGTAAGTTTTTGTTTATTTTACAGTTGTTTTTTACTGTTTGTGTCCATGGCAGCCATTCGTCTTGCTTGAATACTAAAGTGTGTGTTCATGTATGTTTGCTCATGTTCTATCTTAACCCATTATAATGTAGATTCATTACTGTGTTTATAGATACAGTATTTCCAATTATTCACTTCTGAAAATCTGTTTCCTGAAGTTCCTAAAGCAGTTGTGTGAGTGTATATTATGTATGCATGTTGTGTGTTAAGTGTGTGCTTGTCCTTTCCCAGCCTGGATGTATCACCCAGCAGAGCAGTATTCTGGCCGCAACACCAGGGACTCCTACCCTGCTGGAGGACCTTCTAGAGGAACATGGGCCCTCGTCAACAGTCGCCCCTGGGGCCCTCCAAACCGGTGAGCTCTCTTCTTACACCACTGCCTACTGACCCGTTCTGTAGTCTGTGCTGAGCCAATGGTAACCCTCCTTTCTCTACTGTAGGTTCAATGGAGGAATCAACCAATCCCACCAACTAAACAAGATTTATTCAGACAGGTGAGTGAAACATCTCAATCATTCAGATCTTACATTGTGTGTAGAAAGTCCACAGTCACCTTAATGTAGTGATTCCTTCTTTCTCTCTGGAACATAGGGGGGGCAGGCCACCCTTCCATGCCCAGGGAAGGGGCCCTCAGCAGGACCAGAGATTAGCACCACGACCCTGGGACCAGAAGGACCAGGCTTATGAGACCCATGGCTGGCACCAGGACTCCCCACGGTCATTTCACAACCATGGTCGCAACCAAGGGGGATACCAAGCAGGACCTGGGGAACCCTTCACCAGCTGGGACTCCTACAAAAACCAGCCTACCAGGGTGAGATGGGAAGAGGGCAGCGCTCTATAAATACTGTACATAACTCTTTTTATAAACTGGGCGATTCGAGCCCTGAATGCTGATTGGCTGACAGCCGTTGTATATCAGACCATATACCACCGGTATGACAAAACATGTATTTTTACTGCTCTAATTAGACTACCGTTAAAAAGTTTGGGGTCACTTCGAAATATCCTTGTTTTCTATGAAAACATACATGAAATGAGTTGCAAAATGAATAGGAAATATAGTCAAGACGTTGACAAGGTTATAAATAATGATTTTTAATTGAAATAATAATTGTGTCCTTCAAACTTTGCTTTCGTCAAAGAATCCTCGATTTGCAGCAATTACAGCCCTGCAGACCTTCAGCATTCTATTTGTCAATTTGTTGAGGTAATCTGAAGAGATTTCACCCCATGCTTCCTGAAGCACCTCCCACAAGTTGGATTGGCTTGATGGGCACTTCTTACGTACCATACGGTCAAGCTGCTCCCACAACAACTCAATAGGGTTGAGATCCGGTGACTGTGTTGGCCACTCCAATATAGACAGAATACCAGCTGACTGCTTCTTCCTTAAATAGTTATTGCATAGTTTGGAGCTGTGCTTGGGTCATTGTCCTGTTGTAGTAGGAAATTGGCTCCAATTAAGCACTGGCCACAGGGTATGGCATGGCGTTACAAAATGGAGTGATAGCCTTCCTTCTTTAAGATCCCTTCTATCCTGTACAAATCTCCCACTTTACCACCACCAAAGCACTCCCGGATCATCACATTGCCTCCACCATGCTTGACAGATGGCGTCAAGCACCCTTCCAGGATCTTTTCATTTTTTCTGCGTCTCACGAATGTTCTTCTTTGTGATCCGAACACCTCAAACATAGATTAGTCTGTCCATAACACTTTTTTCCAGTCTTCCTCTGTCCAGTGTCTGTGTTCTTTCGCCCATCTTAATCTTTTCTTTTTATTGGCCAATCTGAGATATGGCTTTTTCTTTGCAATTCTGCCTAGAAGGCCAGCATCCCGGAGTCGCCTCTTCACTGTTGACGTTGAGACTGGTGTTTTGCGGGTACTATTTAATGAAGCTGCCAGTTGAGGACTTGTGAGGCGTCTGTTTCTCAAACTAGACACTCTAATGTACTTGTCCTCTTGCTCAGTTGTGCACCGGGGCCTCCCAATCCTCTTTCTATTCTGGTTAGAGACAGTTTGAGCTGTTCTGTGAAGGGAGCAGTACACATTGTTGTACGAGATCTTCAGTTTCTTGGCAATTTCTCACATGGAATAGCCTTCATTTCTCAGAACAAGAATAGACTGACGAGTTTCAGAAGAAAGTTCTTTGTTTCTGGCCATTTTGAGCATGTAATCGAACCCACAAATTCTAATGCTCCAGATACTCAACTAGTCTAAAGAAGGCCAGTTTTATTGCTTCTTTAATCAGCACACAATTTTCAGCTGTCCTAACATAATTGCAAAGGGGTTTTCTAATGATCAATTAGCCATTTAAAATGATAAGTTTGGATTAGCTAATACAACGTGCCATTGGAACACAGGAGTGATGGTTGCTGATAATGGGCCTCTGTACACCTATGTAGATATTCCATAAAAAAATCTGCCGTTTCCAGCTACAATAGTAATTTACAACATTAACAATGTCTACACTGTATTTCTGATAATTTTGATGTTATTTTAAGTGACCCCAAACTTTTGAACGGTAGTGTACGTTGGTAGCCAGTTTATAATAGCAATAAGACACTTCAGGGGTTTGTGGTATATGCCACGGCTAAGGGCTGGATCCAGGCACTCCGCGTTGCGTTGCGTCGTGCGTAAGAACAGCCCTTATCCGTGGTACATTGGCCATATACCGCACCCCCTCGTGCCTTATTGCTTAAATATATTACATCGTTTTTATGATTGATTGCATGACTTTAATAAGGATAATTGTCTCTCCCAGTTTGGGGGTCCCCACCAGCACCATCTGCCCAGAGACCCCCCCAGAGACCTGGGCTCCCCAGCAGAGAGGTGGGCACCTTCAGATCGCTCCAGGGCCTTCCCAGGCAGGATGATGGACCAGGGACTAGGACCATGGAAGCGCCCGGCCTCCCACCATCACAACCACCACCGTGACCAACTTCCACACCGCTCCCCACCCTCACAGCATCCCCCCCCTCACAGGGAAGACTGCCCTGCCAAAAGGAGCAGGAGTTCTGGTCCTGAGCAGGTCAGTCAACACCTATTCTCTGTTAACCCAGAAGTAGAATCTTCCGTAATATGTTAATTTGGTCAGCTGTGTGATTAACTTCTTGGTCTATACGTATTAGAAATCAAGAGTTCTGGGCCTCCCGAGTAGCGCAGCGGTCTAAGGCCGAACCCGGGCCTTATCACAACCGGCCGTAATCGGGAGTTCCATAGGGCGGCGCACAATTGGCCCAGAGTCATCCGGGTTAGGGGGAGGGTTTGGCAGGGGGGCTTTACTCATCGCGCTCTAGCGACTCCTTGTGGCGGGCTGGGCACATGCAGGCTGAACTTGGTCGTCAGTTGAACGGTGTTTCCTCCGACACATTGGTGCGGCTGGCTTCCGGGTTAAGCGGGCGGGTGTTAAGAAGCGCGGTTTGGCAGGTCATGTTTCCAGGACGCATGACTCAACTTTCGCCTTCCGAGCCCGATGAGACAAGATCGACATTGGGGAGGAAAAGGGGGTAGAATACAAAAATAAACAAAATCGAAGTCTCCACCCTCGCAAAAGGATCCATGTGGGTACTCGCGCAAAGCACTCGAAGCGAACCAGTCTAATAAGCACTGCCTTGGCCCAACCTGATACGTCCATATAACCAGTAGCAAAAACCCAAAGACCGAAATTACTGCAGCTCGTTATCTCACACATCCCATTGAGTCTCGGCAGATTCTTCAGTCTACACACAGAATCTGCCCAGGGGAGATTAGTCGCCAACTGAGCAAGTGATCGTGACATTACACCTCTTCCTTGGCCATTCTCCCTGTGTCTGTGTTTTCCAGGAGTGGAAGGTCCCCCACCACAGCTAGTTCTGCTATTAGTGCTTGAGAAATAAGTTTTCTCTAACTTGATCTTGGATCAGATGGCTCTACTGCTAACCTTAACCATTAGGGTATTATCTATCCAGTGGCAATTTTAGCATGGAAATCTCTTTCTTTTCAGCTCCATGGAGTGAATCCTTACCACCTGGCTATCAACGGAGCCTTGTCTGGCAGCGAAACAGTTAATTCAGCCTTGTTTACTGCCTTTTTATAAAAACATAGCTGAAATGGCTGACCATATCTCCCTGGCATATTACATAATTTATGCAGAAGAATATAAGAAATTTTTGGACTGTTGTGCTTGGCAGTACTTCGTTGGCGAATTTTGTCAGAAGAGAAAGATTTACAATTCCAAGTTGGATGATCATTCAAAATGTATTTTTCCAGTCTGACTTCCCAGTTGCAATGCTTGCAGTTAGCCACTGTCACCGATTCCTTCCAAACAACTCATTGTTGAATTTACGATTTCCAACTTGTTGTGTAATGTTTATGGCCGATGAGCACCGATACGTTTTATCTATAATTTATCTATAATTTATCTTCATTATTTCTCTTCACAAGGATTTAAAAGGATTTAGTAGATTGTCTACTTGATTTATGATGATGACTGCTAGCTAAGATTTTGAAAGTAAGATGTTGACATCAGTCCAATCAAAGCTACTGTAGATATAATGTGATTTGATGTAATTTTATCTGTGACCTTCAGCCTTCATGGAAGGGGACTTCTAATCTAAGTCTATGGCAGGACCCAAAGGGCTCACATTCTCGATGTCTACCCTTTCTAAAGGCTGGTGACGTAGTGTCCCCATGAGTGACAGAACACTGAGCCAATCACAGTGCAATTCTGAGCCAATCCCGGTGAAATGCTCCTATTTTCTGCTGGCCTGCCCCACCACCACAGAAAGCACTGAGCTAGGCTGAAACACCTGCATTTTGGAGTAAAAAGCTGCCATTCTTGCCCTGAATGATGTGTCGCCACTGTATCTATCTGATCCTGGAACAGTGGTTTGAAGCAACTCTGAGTGTAGCTGTGATATTTATACAATAGCACCACCTTCTGGCAGGGATCAAATATACATCACCAGGATACCGACTTTTATTACTGTTCTCTCTCACCAGCCCTCTCACCGTGGATCAATGCATCTATCCGGCCCAGACCAGCACCAATCACCACCCCACTACCCCCCTTCCAAACAAGGCTTCTGGAAACAATCATATGGCAGACCTGGTCCTCGCACCCATGCTGACAGGAGGAGCTTGTCTATAGAGTTACAAGTAAGTCAGTTAATAGCCAATGAACTTCAAGAAAGCAATGCTTTATTAAAGACTTTAAACCATCCTCTCTCTCTCGTTATTTCAGGAATCCACCAAGTCAGGATTATGGAGTCTCAAATACAGAACGCATCATTCTACCCATTCTCCAGTTCCCCAGGCCCTCTTCAATGATCAAGACCCCCCTCCTTCCTCCTATCCCCGCCACCCTTCTCCAGCCCAGCCCAGTGGCAACAGAAGACCCCCTCACCATGGATCCAGAGTGGAGGTGGATGGCCAGTCCCAGCACCCCTCCTCACCAGCAGACCGCACCGGCGTGCCTTACAGCCAGCACCTCCACCACCAGCATCCCACATCACCCCCCTCAGTACCTCAGCACAGCCCCCCAGCTCCACGCTCCCACAGACAGCAAAGGGATCAGACCCTGAGCTCCTCCAGCCCCTCTGGCCTCTCCAGCTCCACCACTCCTAGTAAGGCCAGTGGGAAGAAAGATCCTCCTCCCAATCAGAGGAGCCCTGACATTGGCACTGACACACCCCACAAACGGGGACCAAGGACACCCTCGCCCAGTCCCACACCTCCCCCTCTCTCTGCCTCCCCCACATGGCTAGGCTCAGGCGCTCAGAGGTCAGAGATGAAGCCTAGCAGGGCCTCAGAGCCTCAGACCCCACCCAGCTCTCCTACTGTCAACAACAACAGACCTACTGGCAACAGGCCAGAGCTACAGCCTCACAGACACAAACAGACAGAGAGGAAACATAAGGAAAGGAGAGCAGAAAGAGGTGAGGAGGGAAAGAGGGAACAGAAGAGGAAGATGGAGAGGAAGATGGAGGAGCGGACAAGGAGAAGGGAAAAAGAAGAGAAAAGTGGGGATGGGGTGAAGAATAAAACCCATAAAGGAGAAGAGGGGAGGGACAAAGTGGAAAGGAAAAAGAAAGAGGAAGAGAGGAAGACAGAGAAAAGTGAGAAGAGCCTTAGGGATAAAAAGATGGAAAAAGCAGAGAGGGGATCCTCAAAGTCCCTACGTAAATCATCCCTCCCTCCGTCAGTATGGCCTTCCTCCCCTAAGTCTGGATCTAAGGTTCCAGGGAAGCCAGGGAAGCCAGGGAAGCCAGGGAAGCCAGGGAAGCCAGGACAACCCTCCCAGACACATGGCAAACACATACACAGGGAGAAAGCCCAAGAAAGAGGTGGAAAGTCCCATGAGCACAGCTCTCCAAATAGCTCAGAGACAATCCCACTTGTTGGCCCGCCTGCAGCCCGTCCCAGCCAACCCACACCCTCCCCACATCCATCCAAACACAAAAAGTCAGAGAGGGGAGGGACCCTGAACAAGTCAAACCCAACTCAACCCAAATTCCAAGTCAAGGACTCACCACTGCCAGCCTGTCCTCCACTCACCACCACTCACACTACCACCACCAACAACAACATCAGCACCAACACGACCAATAAGACCCGTAATACCAGTCCTCAGCCCACCAGCCCTCCAACATATTCTAAATGCAGCCCAGGGTGGAAGGCTGATTTGACCCCCTCCACACTCTCATCCAAAACCCCAGCAGCTCCTCCTGTGGCTGGGTCAGGGGGATCCATCCAGAGCCAGACAGAGACATGGGGTGTTAGTCCAGAAGGCGGGGTCCTGCGGGCCCCAGATCTCCAACCTGCGGCGGGGGTGGGCAGTGTGGAGGAGATGGGAGACAACCCCCCTGCCAGTCCCCCTGTTCTCAGCTGGCAAGGCTCCCCAGCATCAGCCCTGAGTGAGGAAGAGGAAGAGGAGGGAGGAGTGATGAGGAGACCTGTCCTGCAGCCCAGCCCAACCCACGGCCCGCCCCTCTCACCCCCCCATGGGAACTCAGAGGGGCTCAATGAGAAGGCCGAGGGTGTCGGTGAGGGGAGGGGTGCTGATGACCTTCGCCATAGTGACCTGGCCAAGCTCTATGGCTTGCCTGATACTCCCAATGGAGTGGAGGAAGAGGAAGAGGAGGAAGAGGAGGACAGTGGTGGGGACACATCATCCAGCTCTCTGCCTCCCCGTCGGCCACACCTTCACCAGACAGGAGTGGCTGATGTCTTCAAGTCTTTGGCCTCGTTCCTGGGGGGCCAGAGGTACACGTATCGCGGCGGTCCGTTTGGGCGTCCTCCTCCTAGCTCCATGGGAGGAGTGAAGTACTCGTCATCCCTCGCCATGGACCCGGAAACCAATTGTCAGGACCAGCAGAACCCCTCCCCCACATCCAACTTCACCACGCCCCCAAGACTCACTAGCCAATCACCCACTCACACTACCTCAGATCCGCCTTCCAAACCCCGCCCTCCTTTAAACCTTGACCAACCACAGCTCTCCGTGGGGGAGCGCACAAAACAGAAGCACGCGAGATTGGAGGAGATTCTGAATGAGAGAAAGAAGGAGAAGACTAAGGGTGTAGACAGTGGGGAGACGGCCGGGTCTCTGAGCGCTGAGTTTAGACTGACCACCACACACCGGCTGCCTGCCACCACCAAGGAGGAGCGGGGACAGAGGGAGGCACGCAGGCAGACAGACAGAAAGAGGGAGCCAAGCGGTGTGGATGGAAACGGAGATGGGGAAGGGAAGAGGAAGAGAAGAAAACAAGATAACAGCATCAGCAGTCATCAGAGGAGTGGAGGAAATGAAAAGAAGAACATGGAAGAAAAGTGTGACAGAAAATCAGCCTCTATAACGCTGTCCTCATCTACACCTTACCCCAGTCGCCCAGCCAAGCAGCACAAAGACACTAAGAAGAGCCGTCCCATTCAGGGGAACCTTGGCCTCCAGAGCAAAGACATCCAGGGACAGAAAGACAAGACGCACACAGGAAACACTGAGCAGGGGGCACAATCAACAGAGATGAAGGATGAGAGGCGCAGTGAGCCTCAAACCAAGACGTCCACACCAGGCAGCAACCCAGACACATTGGCAACAGCATCCACCACCAGCTTCATCAACACCTCCTCCCCTTCCCCCACCCTGGCCCCTCCTGCTGCCCCAGTGAGGAGGACCCCCTGTCCCCTGGCTGCTGCTGATTTCCTCAAGCTGAAGGCTCTGTCCATGGGCTCTCCGAAGGAGCTGAAGATCCGTCTGATCAAGGTGGAGAGTGGAAACCAAGAGACGTTCATCGCCTCCAAGGTCGAGGAGCACAGGATCCCACTAGGAGAGGTCAGCATCAGACACACAGCCAGCGAGGTCGTCAGGTCCTGCAAGTGAGTACACTACATGTGATGTACAGTACCAGTCAAACGTTTGGACACACCTACTCATTCAAGGGTTTTTCTTTACTTTTTACTATTTTCTACATTGTAGAATCATAGTGAAGACATCAAAAATATGAAATAACACATATGGAATCATGTAGTAACCAAAAAAGTGTTAAACAAATCAAAATATATATTAGATTTTAGATTCTTCAAAGTAGCCACCCTTTGCCTTGATGACAGCTTTGCACACTCTTGGCATTCTCCCAACGAGCTTCAGGAGGAATGATTTTCCAACAGTCTTGAAGGAGTTCCCACAGATGCTGAGCACTTGTTGGCTGCTTTTCCTTCACTCTTCGGTCCAACTCATCCCAAACCATCTCAATAGGGTTGAGGCCGGGTGATTGTGGAGACCAGGTCATCTGATGCAGCACCATCACTCTCCTTCTTGGTCAAATAGCCTTTACACAGCCTGGAGGTGTGTTTTGGGTTATTGTCCTGCTGAAAAACAAATGATAGTCCCACTAAGTGCAAACCAGATGGGATGGCGTATCACTGCAGAATGCTGTGGTAGCCATGCTGGTGAAGTACGCCTTGAATTCTAAATAAATCACTGACAGTGTCACCAGCAAAGCACCATCACACCACCACCTCCATGCTTCATGGTGGGAACCACACATGCGGAGATCATCCATTCACCTACTCTGCGTCTCACAAAACCCAGAGGTTGGAACCAAAAATCTCTAATTTGACTCATCAGACCAAAGGACACATTTCCACCGGTCTAATGTCCATTGCTAGTGTTTCTTCGCCCAAGCAAGTCTCTTATTATTATTGGTGTCCTTTAGTAGTGGTTTCTTTGCAGCAATTCGACCATGAAGGTCTGATTCACGCAGTCTCCTCTGAATAGTTGATGTTGAGATGTGTCTGTTACTTGAACTCTGTGAATAATTTATTTGGGCTGCAATCTGAGGTGCAGTTAACTGTAATGAACTTATCCTCTGCAGCAGAGGTAACTCTGGGTCTTCCTTTCCTGTGGCGGTCCTCATGAAAGCCAGTTTCATCATAGCGCTTGATGGTTTTTGCGACTGCACTTGAAGAAACTTCCAAAGCTCTTGAAATTTTCCGTATTGACTGACCTTCATGTCTTAAAGTAATGATGGACTGTCGTTTCTCTTTGCTTATTTGAGCTGTCCTTGCCATAATAGGACTTGGTCTTTTACCAAGTAGGGCTGTCTTCTGAATACTAACCCTACCTTGTCACAACGCAACAGATTGGCTCAAATGCATTAAGAAGGAAAGAAATTCCACAAATTAACTTTTAACAAGGCACACCTGTTAATTGACATGCATTCCAGGTGACTACCTCATGAAGCTGGTTGTGAGAATGCCAAGAGTGTGCAAAGCTGTCATCAAGGCAAAGGGTGGCTACTTTGAAGAATCTAAAATATAAAATATATTTTGATTTGTTTAACACTTTTTTGGTTACTACATGATTCCATATTTGTTATTTCATAGTTTTGATGTCTTCAGTATTATTCTAAAATGTAGAAAATAGTAAAAAGTAAAGAAAAACCCTTGAATGATTAGGTGTGTCCAAACGTTTGACTGGTGCTGTATATTTACTACCAAGACATTTAATTGGAGGAAGAGAGGTTGTGGCACAAAACAATGAAAAGTGTATTAAATTAAATCTTATTGAATTCTCCCACTTCATCTGTCTCTTTCTCTGTCTGTTTAGGGGGGAAAAGGTAAACGGGAAGTTTCGTGAGTCCTATCTGCTCCCTGCTTTCTCTGTCAAGCCTGTTCTTAGCACCAACACACCCATCCCAAGAGAGAAGCTCAACCCACCCACACCAAGCATCTATGTGAGTCCACACTCTAGGGGCGCTGCACTGCGGCTGACCCTATGCACCAACCTGTCTGTGTGGGTGTCTTGGGGGGGTAAAGCAAAAAAACATGCAGCTCTGTGTCTTGTGACAATAGACCATAAAGTAATCTTCTTCTTCTTTTTCCCCCCTCTTTTCTTCTTCATTCTCATATCCATTACTCATGTATCAGTTCTGTATTTGTGCAATGCCTAGTTGATGTATTCCTGTGTTGTCCTGTGTGTCTGTGTCCAGTTGGAGAGTAAGCGAGATGCCTTCTCCCCAGTCCTCCTCCAATTCTGTACCGACCCCAAGAACCCTGTCACTGTCATCAGAGGCCTGGCTGGATCACTACGACTCAGTGAGTTTGCACATTTCAATTTTTCTCAGGGCTAAAAGTTAAAACAGCAACATAATGTATCATCTACTCACTATACCTTTGTCCCTCTTTCCTCTCCCTCCCTCTCTGTCAGACCTGGGTCTGTTCTCCACTAAGTCTCTGGTGGAGGCCAATGCAGAGCATGCTGTGGAGGTGAGGACCCAGGTACAGCAGCCTGCTGATGAGAACTGGGACGCCACTGGTTCAGCTCAGACCTGGCCCTGCGAGAGCAGCCGCTCACACACCACCATCGCCAAGTACGCCGCGTACCAGGCCTCCAGCTTCCAGGAGAGCCTCCAGGTTGTTGATGAACACACACACACACAAATATCACACACAGAAACACATAATGCTTACATACACCCCCCCCCCCCCACTTCCTTTCTTTGCCAAGCTAAGTTCATGTGCCTAAATGTATCTACAGGAAGAGAAGGACAGTGAGGATGAGGATGAGGAAGAACAAGAAGAGAAGAAGACGTCTTCTGAGCCATCAACCAACCCTGCATCTGGCACCAGCAAAGCCAGCCCTACTGTGGTTACTAGCAAAGCAACTCCTACCAAAGTTGGCCCTACCCCTATTGCTAACACACTCAGGTCACCTCATAGTATCCACAGCATACTGTGCAGTCAACTCCTTATGAAATCAAATACAATACTTTTAATCAAAACAATGTTCTGCCGTTATTAAAGACACTTCCTCTTTCCTATAGGCCGGAGGCGAAATCAACTGGGAAGATTATCAAATTCGGCACCAACATCGACATCTCTGATCCTAAGAGGTGAGATTAGCTTTACATGTGGTTGATTGTTTTAGACAGGGCTAAGGACACCCTTAGAGAGGAAGTAGAGTGTGTTTGACATGTGTTACCAGGTGGAAGCCCCAGCTGCAGGAGCTGCTGAAACTACCAGCCTTCATGCGTGTGGAGTACAATGGAAACATGCTGAGCCACGTGGGACACACCATCCTGGGCATGAACACCGTCCAGCTCTACATGAAGGTCCCCGGGAGCCGCACGCCTGGTCAGTGTCTTAGTTCTATTGGTGTGTGTTTATATGCATATTACATGCCTCTGTCCATTGGCTTAAATATCTCTGTATGTCTGTTTTCAGGTCACCAGGAGAATAATAACTTCTGCTCTGTGAACATTAACATTGGGCCGGGAGATTGTGAGTGGTTTGCAGTCCATGAACACTACTGGGAGCACATCAACAATTTCTGTGAGAAGTGAGTCATGGTTCTGTTTTTGTGTGAGGGTTCTGTCTTCAAATTAGTTAAGCATTTTGAGCTGTTCTGCTCATTGAAAGGCATAACAATAGTGACTCAAAGGGGATTTGAACCAGAAACCACCACTTTGTTACCATCTCTCCTCCCTCCTTCAGGTATGGAGTAGACTACCTGACTGGGTCCTGGTGGCCTGTTCTGGAGGACCTGTACCGCTCCAACATCCCAGTGTACCGCTTCATCCAGAGACCAGGGGACCTGGTGTGGATCAACGCAGGGTCCGTCCACTGGGTCCAGGCTGTGGGCTGGTGCAACAACATCGCCTGGAACGTGGGACCTCTCAACTGTGAGTTACTAGCAGTGTCCAGCAGGACATAGATAGGAAATGGGAGCTGGGTCATACACAGTGCAGCTACTATATCTACACTATCCTTTACCTCAGTCAAATTCATATCAAAATCCTTTTGTGTGCTTTTCTACTGTAAAGTATGTGTGTGTCGTCTTTGCCCTTGCAGCATACCAGTATCAACTGGCTCTGGAGCGCTTTGAGTGGAATGAGGTGAAGAAGGTCAAGTCCATCGTTCCGATGATCCATGTCACCTGGAATGTAGCCCGCACTATCAAGATCACCGACCAAGAAACCTACAAGATGGTCAAGTGTGTGTGTGTGTGTGTGTGTGTGTGTCCCTCGTCATCTATCTAGTATGAATGTTTGTTTCTTGCTACACCTTATCTCTCTCTCTCTCTCTCTCTCAGACATTGTCTCCTACAGTCCATTAAGCACATTCAGATTCTGAGAGACCAGCTGGTTGCTGCAGGGAAGAAGATCTCTTATCAGAGCCGTGTGAAGGACGAACCAGCCTACTACTGCAATGAGTGTGACGTAAGTCCCTCCCAACAACCTGTGGATGTATGCCTGTAGCAGACCAACTGCTATGAACTACCATGACTCGAGCATCTTACCAACAGAGTGTGGATGTATGCTTGTATCAGACCTGTTATGAACTACCATGACCCGAGCATCTTACCAACAGAGTGTGGATGTATGCTTGTATCATACCTGCTATGAACTACCATGACCCGAGCATCTTACCAACAGAGTGTGGATGTATGCTTGTATCAGACCTGCTATGAACTACCATGACCCGAGCATCTTACCAACAGAGTGTGGATGTATGCTTGTATCAGACCTGCTATGAACTACCATGACCCGAGCATCTTACCAACAGAGTGTGGATGTATGCTTGTATCAGACCTGCTATGAACTACCATGACCCGAGCATCTTACCAACAGAGTGTGGATGTATGCTTGTATCAGACCTGCTATGAACTACCATGACCCGAGCATCTTACCAACAGAGTGTGGATGTATGCCTTTGGTTATTTCTGCAGTGAGTGATTGTGTTGTGTCTGTGTGCAGGTGGAGGTGTTTGACCTGCTGTTTGTAACTAGTGAGTCTGGCAGCAGGAAGACCTACATGGTGCACTGTGAGGACTGTGCCCGGACTGTGTCCAAGAGCCCCTCGCTGGCAGGAGTAGTGGTGCTGGAGCAGTACTGCATGGAGGAGCTGATGAGAACCTATGACAGCATCTGTGTGGTGAGACATACACACACACACACACAATTTTCCTATGTGCTGTGAAGTTATGTCCATCATATTTACCCCCCTTTCTGTCTGTCTTTTTCTTCCTCTTTCTCTCTCCAGACTCCATCACCCTGCTCCAAGTGAGGCATCCTTCCTGTTGTCTGGCAGCCATAACCAAAGCTCCTACTTAGTGGCAGCACAGACGTTGTCTTCAAGGAATACTACTACTGCTAACACTTGGTGAACAGCCAACCATGTTTACTCAGTATTGTTTACATCACAATAAGATATCGGCCATCAGCCATCAGCCAATTGAATTCCAGCTCACTGTTGTCTTCCCCTCCTACCAGCTGCTGATTGGACTTGAGTCTTGAGATAGAATGACTAGACTGGTACTACTAATTGTTAAAACATGTCAGACAACTACAGAAAATGTGAACATTGTTAGCACTGGAAATCAGGTCTTATTTAAAACGGACACTGCTGTGATTCAAAAGCGTCAAGTAGCCGGTATATGGTGCATTAATTCAGGTACTTTTATGCAAATCCAATGGAACTTTTTTACACCAATCTAGTTATTCTATGTCCACGAATTTACCGTGTTGCTATGGTAACAGCAGGGGAATTGCTTCACAAGCAAAGTAGCTGATAGTCTCATTGAAATCCCATTGTTTTGGTTTGGTTTTCTATTCAGGTGAACTCTGACATTTGTCATTCCTGTCTGTATACTCTTTGGGGTGCTATTTCCATTGTATTTATTTTGACCTAGATATTTCAAAAGTTTTACCAGCCTAAAAGTACACCACATTGGCCTTGTGAACTGTATTTAGATGAAAGGAAATTAGAAAATCAAACATACAGGCACAACTTTCTAAAGCATTAGGAATATTAATTTAAGAAATTGTAAAAATGTCTCTGAAATACGGGTTAACTAAAACTAGAGGACAAATCTGGTTTCACTCTGTTGGAAATCTGGTGTGTTTTAATGTGATTTTAGTTTTTGCATAATAATCCTAAATAATGTTTGGTAGAGAGAGATGTGATTGCTACAATTCGCCCTAAAGAACATCCCCTTCTTTTTCTTTTTCTAATGGGATCATTCTCCCGGTTTTATACCTCTTTTTTTGGTTGCTATCTCCTTTTCTGGATTACAGAGAAAACGAAGAATTGTAAATTGTGACTTTATTTATACTTGTATATGTTTGTTTTCTTAAATGTATTTATTGCATATTGATGGTGCTTCTCTGGGGACACCAGATATTTTTAAGGTTTCCTATTGTGGGTGGACGGGGAAGAGCAAACAGGGGGAGGTTGGATTTTCATGGTGCTCAACCCCCTCTTGCCTCGTCACCTCCTCATTAACTGTGTATAAATGATCTATGAATATAAGTCAATGAATATAACTTCAACCGACAGGTTGGTGCTTAGAACCGCGTCATTACAATTACCAGTAAACGAATAGAATGATGTCTTTGTACTGTATCTAACTGATAAACACAATACCTTTTTCAACTTTTTTGCATTGTACGAAATTCATAAAATTGTGAAGCATTTGTGATTGGCAGTAGTTGTAGTTTTAGCCCCATTTAAAAGAGACTGATGTGTTATGAGGTTTGGGTTTCTTCAGTGTTCTGTCCTCATGAGTATCATTTCAAGGTTGTAATCTTGCTCCTCATCCACTGACTTTATTTTAAGCTGTGCTGTTTTAAAACAAAAGAAAAATATCTTACATAGACCAGACCTGTCTTAAACACTCTGTGATTTTTCTGTGACATTATTGTGAGTATTATTGATACAATAAAATAAAATGTTTTGAGAAATGTTTATTGTCATTGAATTTGTGTCGCGGTCTTGATGAGAGGCATGGATAGTTTTTGAGTATTGTGTCTGAGCTGATTATAACTTATCTTAGAGAAACATTTCAATAGAGGGAGATTTATTTCATCCCTAGAATCTACCCACTCTTCATTCCCTGCTGATGTTTATGCCTAGCCACCCATCATTTCTTCTGTCATATCATTCTTCTCTTCCTGCACTTTGTCTGCTTTAATACAGTACATCAACCAGAATGTCTTTCATTACACACAGAATGGTAGTGTTTGGATTACTGGTGACTTTAGAGTAACTTGAAAGGGTTTACTCCCAGTTACTAAGGAAGAGAATGTTACTAACATACTGGTAATGATTTATCTCTCCCCCTCTAATCCTGCTGTGTTTTGCCAAATGTCAATTTTTTTTCTTTGTTGAGGGCATGGGAATAAAACACCTCTAGTTTAAAGAGGATGCAGGGACACCTCATCCTAGACAAACGGATAGAGCAGTGAATATCCTGGTTCCAAGGATAGGAAGACTGGCCTTCCTCCTCTAACAACCCTCTAAACCACAGGTGTCAAACCATTCCACGGAGGGCCAGGTGTCTGCAGGTTTTCATTCCTCTGTTGCACTTGACTGATGAATTAAGGTCACAACTCCCCACACCTGGTCGTCTTAATTGAAAGGAAAAGCCAAAAACCTGCAGACACTAGGCCCATCACGGAATGAGTTTGACACCCCTGCTCTAGTTCCTCATACACATACAGTGAGGGAAAAAAGTATTCGATCCCCTGCTGATTTTGTACGTTTGCCCACTGACAAAGAAATGATCAGTCTATCATTTTAATAGTAGGTTTATTTGAACAGTGAGAGAGAATAACAACAAAAAAATCCAGAAAAACACGTCAAAAATGTTATACATTTATTTGCATTTTAATGAGGGAAATAAGTATTTGACCCCCCTCTCAATCAGAAAGATTTCGGGTTCCCAGGTGTCTTTTATACAGGTAACGAGCTGAGATTAGGAGCACACTCTTAAAGGGAGTGCTCCTAACCGCAGCTTGTTACCTGTATAAAAGACACCTGTTGTCACATCCTGACCCTTGTAAGAAGTCATTTGCCATAGTAGAGTGGTCAGGGCGTGACAGGTGGGTTGTTTTGGGTGGTTTTGGGTTTTCTGTTTATATGTGGGGTTTTTCTAGATTTCTATTTCTATGTTTTGTTTTCTATGTTTTGGCCGGGTATGGTTTCCAATTAGAGGCAGGTGTCTTTCGTTGTCTCTGACTGGAAGCCATACTTAGGCAGCCTGTTTTTCTTTTGGGTTTTGTGGGTAGTTGTTTTTTGTTTTGTTCCTTGTAACCTGACGGAACAGTTGACGGTCGTTTTTGTTGTTTTGATTTAGTGTTTCATTAAAGTAAAATATGAGCACTTGACACACCGCGCCTTGATCCCCTTTGTACGACCCTCGTTATACCTGTCCACAGAAACAATCGATCAATCAGATTCCAAACTCTCCACCATGGCCAAGACCAAAGAGCTCTCCAAGGATGTCAGGGACAAGATTGTAGACCTACACAAGGCTGGAATGGGTTGCAAAACCATTGCCAAGCAGCTTGGTGAGAAAGTGACAACAGTTGGTGCGATTATTCGCAAATGGAAGAAACACAAAAGAACTGTCAATCTCCCTCGGCCTGGGGCTCCATGCAAGATCTCACCTAGTGGAGTTGCAATGATCATGAGAACGGTGAGGAATCAGCCCAGAACTACATGGGAGGATCTTGTCAATGATCTCAAGGCAGCTGGGACCATAGTCACCAAGAAAACAATTGGTAACACACTACGCCGTGAAGGACTGAAATCCTGCAGCGCCCCTGCTCAAGAAAGCACATATACATGCCCGTCTGAAGTTTGCCAATGAACATCTGAATGATTCAGAGGACAACTGGGTGAAAGTGTTGTGGTCAGATGAGACCAAAATGGAGCTCTTTGGCATCAACTCAACTCACCGTGTTTGGAGGAGGAGGAATGCTGCCTATGATCCCAAGAGCACCATCCCCACCGTCAAACATGGAGGTGGAAACATTATGCTTTGGGGGTGTTTTTCTGCTAAGGGGACAGGACAACTTCACCGCATCAAAGGGGCGATGGACGGGGCCATGTACCGTCAAATCTTGGGTGAGAACCTCCTTCCCTCAGCCAGGGCATTGAAAATGGGTCGTGGATGGGTATTCCAGCATGACAATGACCCAAAACACACGGCCAAGGCAACAAAGGAGTGGCTCAAGAAGAAGCACATTAAGGTCCTGGAGTGGCCTAGCCAGTCTCCAGACCTTAATCCCATAGAAAATCTGTGAAGAGAGCTGAAGGTTCGAGTTGCCAAACGTCAGCCTCGAAACCTTAATGACTTGGAGAAGATCTGCAAAGAGGAGTGGGACAAAATCCCTCCTGAGATGTGTGCAAACCTGGTGGCCAACTACAAGAAATGTCTGACCTCTGTGATTGCCAACAAGGGTTTTGCCACCAAGAACTAAGTCATGTTTTGCAGAGGGTTCAAATACTTATTTCCCTCATTAAAATGCAACTCATTTTATAACATTTTTGACATGCGTTTTTCTGGATTTTTTTGTTGCTGTTATTCTGTCTCTCACTGTTCAAGTAAACCTACCATTAAAATTATAGACTGATCATTTTTTTGTCAGTGGGCAAACGTACAAAATCAGCAGGGGATCAAATACTTTTTTCCCTCACTGTACAGTAGGGTCCAAAATTATTAACTCCCTTGATAAAGATGAGCAAAAATGACAGTGTAAAATAAATAACTTAAATACTAAGCTATATTGTATGCTCACAAATATTTGGATATGTGATTATTTTATACTCAAGTCAACCAAGTCAACAAACAGATTACCGACCATTTCGAATCCCACCGCACCTTCTCCGCTATGCAATCTGGTTTCAGAGCTGGTCATGGGTGCACCTCAGCCACGCTCAAGGTCCTAAACGATATCGTAATCGCCATCGATAAGAAACAATACTGTGCTGCCGTATTCATTGACCTGGCCAAGGCTTTCGACTCTGTCAATTACCACATCCTCATCGACAGACTCAATAGCCTTGGTTTCTCAAATAATTGCCTTGCCTGGTTCACCAACTACTTCTCTGATAGAGTTCAATGTGTCAAATCGGAGGGCCTGTTGTCCGGGCCTCTGGTAGTCTCTATGGGGGTGCCACAGGGTTCAATTCTTGGGCCAACTCTTTTCTCTGTATACATCAATGATGTCGCTCTTGCTGCTGGTGAGTCTCTGATCCACCTCTACGCAGATGACACCATTCTGTATGCTTCTGGCCCTTCTTTGGACACTGTGTTAACAACCCTCCAGACGAGCTTCAATGCCATACAACTCTCCTTCCGTGGCCTCCAACTGCTCTTAAATACAAGTAAAACTAAATGCATGCTCTTCAACCGATCGCTGCCCGCACCTGCCCGCACGTCCAGCATCACTACTCTGGACGGTTCTGACTTAGAATATGTGGACAACTACAAATACCTAGGTGTCTGGTTAGACTGTAAGCTCTCCTTCCAGACTCACATCAAACATCTCTCCAATCCAAAGTTAAATCTAGAATTGGCTTCCTATTTCGCAACAAAGCATCCTTCACTCATGCTGCCAAACATACCCTCGTAAAACTGACCATCCTACCGATCCTCGACTTCGGCGATGTCATTTACAAAATTACAAAAGTCTAACACTCATTTTTATATTACATAGAATATGAATTTCCTATGATAAACTCCTGTGAGATCAATATTGTACAAAATGTTCAATCAAACTGAAGTGAGCTTGTTTATCTATAATGGCAGGATTAAATTGGAGTTGATGCTTTAAGTCAATGTTTTCTACTGGTTTTGCTCTTTTCAGTGTACCGACACATGTACATATTTTCCTCCTTTGGCCGTCTCTCCTTCGTGTTCTCTGCTGCCAATGACTGGAACGAATTGCAAAAATCTCTGAAACTGGAAACACTTATCTCCCTCACTAGCTTTAAGCACCAGCTGTCAGAGCAGCTAACATCACTGCACCTGTACATAGCCCATCTATAATTTAACCCAAACAACTACCCCTTCCCCTACTGTATTTATTTATTTATTTATTTTGCTCCTTTGCACCCCATTATTTCTATTTCTACTTTGCACTTTCTTCCACTACAAATCTACCATTCCAGTGTTTTACTTGCTATATTGTATTTACTTTGCCACCATGGCCTTTTTTGCCTTTACCTCCCTCATTTGCTGACATTGTATGTAGACTTATTTTTCTACTGTATTATTGACTGTATGTTTGTTTTATTCCATGTGTAACTCTGTGTTGTTGTATGTGTCGAACTGCTTGCTGTCACAAATATCTTTGTCTTCTGACGATAATGCGAAATCGTCATCGGAAAAGCTAGACCAATACGCAGCAGGTGTGCAGTTGTTCATTTTGAACATTTAATTAAATCAACACGAATACAAAACAACAAACAAGAAAACGAACGATAAACTGACAGTCCTGTTAGGCTTACTTACGCTAAACACGGAACAATCACCCACACCTAACAAACACACCCTAATATATGGGACTCTCAATCAAAGGCAGATAGACAACACCTG